>NC_133102.1:16192363-16436677 GCF_022965805.1 Primulina eburnea
TAGTACTTCCCGAATAAACCAGGAATTTCACCATTTACAATGATGCATCAAAAGAGGATTGCGATGCGTTCTCATTCAAGAGGGCAAGTAATTGCCTATGCATCGATGAAATTAAAATCATGTGAGAAAAATTATCCAACACAAGATATTGAATTAGCCACAATTATATTTGAGCCAAAGATCCAAAGAATCAATTTCTTTAGTTTCAAATGTGTGAAATTTATCGATCATCAAAGCCTCAAGTATTGTTCACACAAAAGGAATTAAACACGAGGCAAAGACGGTGGATCGAACTATTGAAGATATTTTAGGGCGTGTGCCATGGACCTCGGAGGAATTAAATAAACACCCCCCTTGATTGAATTTACCTATAGCAATAATTATCATGGAAGTATTTAAATCAGAGAGAAAGCTATCATGATACTTGAATTGTTGATAAAGTATCTATTATCAAGGAAAAACGCAAGGCAGCTCATGATCAATAAAAGAGCTGGGCTAATTTAAAGTGAAGACCGTTGGAGTTTGAAAGTGGTGTGAAAGCTTATGTCAATGTTTCCCCTATGAAAGGAGTGGTTTGATTCAGCAAATCTAGAAAGATAACTCCAAGATATGTCGGAACCTTCAAAATACTGAGGAAAATGGGAAACCTAGCTTATCAGCGGGCTTTACCACCAGGCATGTCAAGGATTGACAACGTCTTCCACGTCTCACAGCTAAGGAAGTATGTCTCATATCCAAGTAGCATTCTTGAAGTTGAACCGTTACTAATCAAAGGAAATGTGAACGAGGAAATGAAATATGAAGAAGTCCCTATTCGAGTAATGAACATCAAATACCAAGTGCTGAGATGCCGAACAATTCCATATGTCAAGATACAATGGTCAAATCATATGGAACGAGAATCAACTTGGGAATTTGAAGAACGTATGCGCACTCGACATCCTCACCTCTTTAAAGATTTAACTAACTCAAGTTTCGAGGACAAAACTTCCAATAAGGAGGGTGGGATGTGAGAACCCGGATTTTTCGAAGCAAAGCACCTCAAAAAGCTCGGAAAGTAGCTCAAAAAGAAGCCGAGGCGATACAAAACCTTGAGAATTGAGGGTACGTCACTTGGAAAAGAAACCCTCAGCTCAAGGAAGCTCCAAGATTTTCAGGAAGGAAATCCCTAGCTCATGAATTCAATATCCTAGCTCAATGAAGCTCAACCATGCTTGTCCTAAAATGACCAAAAAGCAAGATAAAGGAGGAACTAAGGGAATGGAAAAATTTATTGAGCAAGAATTGTCCATAAGCTAAAAGTTTGGACAAACTTATTGTGCAAGAAATGACCATTGATTTAACCAATGAAGGAACTAAATGAGCTAAATGTTTGGACAAACTGATTATGAAAGAAATGACCATTAAGTTAACCAAGAAAGGGAGCTAAAAGTTTGGACAAATTTATGGTGCAAGAAAAGTCCCTTTAGAAAACCTAGATGACTTTTAATGCTTGGAATAGCCTTGACCACATTGATGGCACTTCTTGGGGCTCAAGATTTTGGCCATGAGGTTTTGAAAAGCCATATTTTCAGCCTATAAATACCACCCCTCATGCTGAATAAAGGCACAAAAGAATTCTCCCAAAAACACTCCAAGTTTCGGCCATAGCAAGGAATTGAAGGAAGGCAAATCGCGGCTATTGTGTTCATCATCTAGGCATGTCCAAGTGCTACATAATCAACTCAAGATGTTGTCCAAAGGCTCGCCAAATTTTTTTGTCCAAAAATCAAAACAAGTGCCTTCCAAGGCTTGTCCAAAATACGGTTCACGTTCGGTCGAGATCCGTTCAAGTTCAAGAGAGTTTCGAATCAACCAATGAACAAAAGTAAGTGGGATTTTGTTATGTACTTCGTTTGTATTTTTAAACATTGATATCAATAACATGACATACATGAGGGTATGTCTTTATTTTCGAAAAATCAGCATGTTTTATTTTAATATTTCGATCGATTATGTGTTCTCTTCTGTACTTCGAATTTCTCGATTCCGCTGAGTCAGTATGAAAACTCCGAAATCTGAATATCTGAAAAGTTTTGTCTATGACTTCTGAATTCTGTTGCACTGTTACGATTCGAATTTGAAATGGACGAGAATTATGATTCTGTCAGGCCCCCATTGGTGGGTACAAAACCATGTTCTTTCTGGTCCCCATTGGTAGGTATAAAACCATGTTCTGTTCTGGACCCCATTGGTGGGTATAAAACCATGTTCTGGCCTCACCCCTTAGAGGACTAACATATTGGGGACAATTTGACCATGGAAATGAGATGAGCAATAGTGTTCTGTCTGTTCTGATAAGTTCTGTTCTGAATTGAAATTATCTGAATTGCTTCTGTTTCTTTCTGAATCATTTGATAAGTTTTGTCTCTTATTCGATTCGTTTCCGTTTAGTCAAGATAAGAATATTAGTTTTGAAAGTGTGTTAAAGGAAATTTTTAAGAAATTAAGTTCTATATGTATCTTTGGAATCGATCGACCCCCATTTGCTGAGTGGTACCCAAAACACTCAACCCTTACAAATTACAGATAAAAATGAAGAGCATGTGAACGAGGAAGAACAAGAGGCTTTCTATGGTTGGTGAACGATGACCGAGATCAAGAAACCATTTATTTCCTTAGTTCAGTTTTCCGCATTTCTCAACTCTGATGTAACTTGTTTTATTGTCATTGTAAGACAATATTTTATTTATGAAAAAGACTGATAATTGATACGAGGCTTTATTGTTTTCAATTTAATTGTTAAACAATGCCGGATGTCCCAATCGCTTCGGACTCGAGGCGTGACACTAGAGGAGTCTAGAATTAAATTAACCAAGGAGTTAGTTTATAAATTAAACAATGCACAAATTACTTGGTTGTGAGTTCTGCTGGTGTTGCTGCCTCTTGCGCTGCATCTCAAAGTCAATATCTTTCAAGGCTTGGTCAGTGTTGCGACTCTGATTGTTGCACTCCCAAGAGTAGGTTGTCCACAAGTAGTATAATTCGGTGAGTCTGAATATCGTATCCACAGGGAAGTTAAGATAATTACAAGTCCACTACAATGTCTTTTTGTTTTTGTTTTTTATTTCTTTTAATGGTTTGAATCTTTAATTGGTAATTTTTAATTGTTCAAATTTTAATTTAAGTAGTTGAGATTAAAGGATCCACTCTTGGTATTTTAATAAAGTTAACATTAACGAACAATATTGAAATCCACTTAATAAAATGGTTCCAATATATTAAATAATCATATTTATATTATGTTATATATTATTATCTTATAAGTATATAATATATACCAAAACTTATAAATGTGGTCAAGTATTTATTGTGCTATATATATTTGTAAACACTAAATCAAGGTTCCCACTTTAAATGGTTGGTAAAATCAAACTAACATTTAAATGGTACCAAGATAATATTATGATATATATATATATATAGTAAATCAAGGTTCCCACTTTAAATTGTTGGTAAAACCAAACTAACATTTAAATGGTACCAAGAAATTAATATTATAATATGTTCATATATAATAAATCAAGGCATCCACTTTAAATGGTTGGTAATACCAAACTAACATTTAAATGGTTCCAAGAATTTAGTGTAACATATAGCAACAATAAATCAAAACTCCCACTTATAAGTAGGATATAAAAATACTTAAAGAAATAAATATAACATAAACAATAAATAATGATTAAATAATATAAAACATATATTCTTACCTTTTAGTAACCTTATTATCATGCCAAAAGTTTCACCTTTTTATATCAACTTTAGGAAGTTAGCTATTCATTATTCAAAGTGTAAAATTTTGAATATGAAATTATCATGCTAATTATATTTAAATGAAGAAATAAAGGAAAAATATAGAGAGAAATATTATGAACTCAAAGGTTTGTTCATAAAATGAGAGATATCTCAATACGTTACAATGCACCCCTATTTATAGCCAAATTTGGGGAGACAACCACAAATAAAATATTATTTTTTACACATAAGTCTTCATTGGTGTTCCAAGATATTATATTATATTACACATCACTTTTGAAAATCTTCTTCTCCGAATTTGCTTCTTCACATAAAAGGAAACATGTGGATAAATGAGTTGTCTAATTGTGGTATTTTTTTCAAACCATTTGACCAAGTAATTTGAGAGCTATGGTCAAAATACTAGAGCATGGTAAAACTGCCACTCCTTTGGTAACTTTATTTGTTGCTTAATTTGATCTCAATTGTGAGAGGATTTTTATCTCATGCTTGCCATCAATATTGTAGATATTAACATCAGCTTTCTACAGGTCCAAAAATTATCTTAATCCCATTTGCCACGCCAAGTTTATTCTTGTTTTATCGAACCTGTAAAAATAGTAAAAACTTGTAATCACACAACAATTTATATTTTATACAATTTATTATAAAACATATAATATTTAAACATTTAATAAAACAAAAACTATATATTTATATTATAAAACATTTAATTAATGTACAATTTTTATGTTTATCACACCTCCCAACCAGCTTATTGCTAGTCCCTAGCAATTTAAGCGTTAATAGCAATACAAAACATATGGATTAATTTAAATAGAAATGTAATCAGAACTATCTAAATGTTTAAATTAAATTTGAAAACTGTCAAAGTTATATCAAGATCATCATAATTATAATTTATGAAATAATTTGAGATGATCAATTCAAAGCTTATTTCAGATAGTTAAATGTACACGGCCTTCAGAAATTCCTAGTAAGAGTCTCAACTACATATCCTCACAGGTTAATAAATGTTTCAATTTATGGCAACGATTTCTCTCATGGAGTTGGAATACAGATAAATGCTCAGAAAAATGGTTTACAGAATGCAGACAGACAAACGAACCAAACTAATCAAAAGATAGAAAATCCATTGATTCAAAATCTAGTTGTTCTTATTATATATTTTTTTCCTGATATATTTTTTTTCTTGTTTTTTAACATTATGGAATCAGACTAAGTTAATGCTTTTTGACCACATATTTATTTAATTTGTACAATAAATTTCTCTCTTTCTTTTTTTTTTATTTTTTTTTATGAGAGATATTGTGGGGACCCGGACGTTAATTCATTCCTTAATCGTCTTTAGGAATAAATAATCAAGTATAATGAACAGGGTCTAAATTTTTTTTTCTAAATTACACAGCGGAAACGTAATGTAATTAAATTCAAATTACATATTACACATAAACTATAATTATTGTATTATCTACAATAATCCAACTAGGTTCAACTACATGTCATTGCTGAATCCTAAGTTGCTTCTGAAGCCCGGATCTCCACGTTATCTAGTCCAGCCTCGTTCTCGTCCTGACCCCGCTTTTATCCCACCTGTTGCCATGCACACATACAAACAAGAAAACAGTCGGATAACTCCGGTGAGATATAAATATCTCAGTATAAATCATGTATACATGCCATCGTATAAACAATATAAAAGCATAGATCGAAAATCCTATCATATATCAAAATCATGATATAAATCCATAACAAGAATAAATCTTATTCTATACATGTACCCTGATCTGGAACATAATTCAATTTCAAGAATAAATCATATTATAAGCATGTACCATTATCAGGAACATAAATCAATATTAATCAATACAATAAGATATAACTGTCACTCATTCCAGTGACTCTACGTTTTAGACTAGACTCAATCCTAGCCTAGGGATCCCGGTTTCCAGATGTGGCATTCCTATATCGACCAACAGTAATAGAAAAGACTCCAGTTCTATCTACGTCGATATAACCAAACATCCAGTGTCCTGACCTAACCGTCATGGACTGTGGTCCTATCACCAATATCATGTCCTGTGACAAAGTGCAATGGGCCAGTGACGAGTCCTCACTATCCGGCCCTTCTGTCACAAGATGAAATGTCTACGACTAAGCATATCCGCCTATGACTCAAGACATACATTGTCTATAAATCCATAGACCAAAATATCAATCGGATTCAATTGCAAATAACAATGCAATAAAATAAAGTATGTGATTTAGGGAAACTCGAGTCAAACCTCACTCGAGTTGTGCAATCCCAACTCAACATTAATTTATACATTTATCTTCTCGCTCAGAAGAAGAAGAAGTCCCGACTCTATCTCGGTCCATTCTCAATCTGGTAATAACAATATCGAACAGATATAATATCAATACAGAACTCAATTCAATACCTGTTCTGATCAATACTCAAATCAAAACACATAATCTGATCAATGTCAATTGAGATACAATCCAATTCATATCGACGATATCACGATATAATTGAAATCACTACTGAATCTGATCAACATCAACCAACTGATGTTTCGACGGTATAACAATACAGTCTCGATAATCCCCGTCAGTCCGAACCTCACAGATATAATACCAAAACTCATAATAGATATCGATATCCGTCATAATCTCAATAACAATACATATCTGATATGAATTCTCAGCCAAATCAATTCCAAAAATCATAACAATTTCATAAACAGTCTGTTTCTCAATCTGACTTCGATTCTATGATGTCTAACATGACAAAAACATCATATATGAATCCTATTCAATTCTGACAATAGCATAATTTCAAAACATGTCAAAACGTAGAAAAACTTACGTCCAGTTGTAGTCTACGTTGATAGGAACTCAGTACTGTACTCAGATTCCAAATTTGACGGACGGATTTCACAGAATCGCAAACCTAAAAGGCGTAAGGATTTTTGAATGATTTTTTGATTCCTTCCTTCCTTTCATTCTGAGGAGATTACGTGTAATTCGTATATATATATATCACTTGTTGCATGTAAATCAACGTGTCAACTTTTCCTCATTTTGCTCGGCGCTCGGGCGGTAATAAATTGCCGCCCGAGCGCGAGGTATTCTGCCCTCACGATGTATCGTTGGCGCTCGGGCGGTCAAAAACTACCGCCCGGGCGCCACCTCCTCTGCCCGAAACACACCATGCTGAGCTTTGGCGCTCGGGCGGTTACTTTCTACCGCTCGGGCGCCAATTGTTCTGCCCAAAACTTGTGTAATTTATATGCTTTGTCCAATCTGGTCTCGTAATATCCCGTCTGTAATTATATCTATTTAATTCAATAATCTCATAACAATTTACGATAATTAAATTCTCGGGCATTACAGATATATGGGTCATAGCATATAACTTAAAAATTACACGGATCTTCAATATCTATGAACAAACCTTTGAGTTCATAATATTTCTCTCTATATTTTTCTTTTATTTCTTCATTTAAATATAATTAGCATGATAATTTCATATTCAAAGTTTTACACTTTGAATAATGAAGAGCTAACTTCCTAAAGTTGAGATGAAAAGGTGAAACTCTTGGCATGATAATAAGGTTACTAAAAGGTAAGAATCTATGTTTTATATTATTTAATCATTATTTATGGTTTATGTTATATTTATTTCTTTAAGTATTTTTATACCTTACTTATAAGTGGGAGTTTTGATTTATTGTTGCTATATGTTACACTAAATTCTTGGAACCATTTAAATGTTAGTTTGTTATTACCAAACATTTAAAGTGGATGCCTTGATTTATTATATATGAATATATTACCATATTAATTTCTTGGTACCATTTAAATGTTAGTTTTGTTTTACCATCCATTTAAAGTGGGAACCTTGATTTAGTGTTTACAAATATATATATCACAATAAATACTTGATCACATTTATAAGTTTTGGTATATATTATATATTTATAAGATAATAATATATCACATAATATAAATATGATTATTTAATATATTGGAACCAATTTATTAAGTGGATTTTAATATTGTTCGTTAATGTTAACTTTATTAATATACCAAGAGTGGATCCTTTAATCTCAACTACTTAAATTAAAATTTGAACAATTAAAAATTACCAATCAAAGATTCAAACCATTAAAAGAAATAAAAAACAAAAACAAAAAGACATTGTAGTGGACTTGTAATTACCTTAGCTTCCCTATGGATACGATATTCAGACTCACCGAATTATTATACTTGTGGACAACTTGCTCTTGGGAGTGCAACAATCAGACAGCTTTCGAGCCTTTATTGATCATGATAGAGACTATCTATTGTTTAGATCTTGAGTTCTTATTTTGAAAAAAAAATTGATATTTCCTGAAAAAAAAAAAGAAAAATACAAAAAGAAAGATATTGAAGATCTGTGTAATTTTTAAGTTATATGCTACGACCCATATATCTCTCATAAACTAATAAAAAAAATGAAAGAAGGAAATTTATTGTACAAATTAAATAAATATGTGGTCAAGAAGCATAAACTTAGTCTGATTCTATGATGTTAAAAAAAAAAGAAAAAATTATATCAAGAAAAAAATATATAATAAGAACAACTAGATTTTGAATCAATGGATTTTCTATCTTTTGATTAGTTTGGCTCGTTTGTCTGTCTATATTCTGTAAACCATTTTTCTGAGCATTTATCTGTATTCCAACTCCATGACAGAAATCGTTGCCATAAATTGAAACATTTATTAACCTGAGAGGATATGGAGTTCAGACTCTTACTAGGAATTTCTGAAGGCCGTGTACATTTAACTATCTGAAATAAGCTTTGAATTGATCATCTCAAATTATTTCATAAATTATAATTATGATGATCTTGATATAACTTTGACAGTTTTCAAATTTAATTTAAACACTTAGATAGTTCTGATTATGTGGGGCCCCAGGTCCGACATCTAATACCAATAATTATAAAAGTAATAACCAAACGATTTAATAAAATACATAATTCGTTGTTCACAAATCCACATAAACATTGTCACAATAATTTAAATGTTTGAACTATAAGTTTTCAACATGTCAAAATAAACTTGTGAACCAAATTTTCCCAACATCATCAAATGCTCCTAAGACCCGAGAATCCCACTCTAACTCGCATCTCCTCGCCTAGAGCTTGACTCTGGCATCCCAAGCCTCGCCTCACCTACCGTCAAGCACATGAAAACAAGAGGTACCGGACACGCCGGTGAGTATAAACCCAGTATGATACAATCAATAACATATGAGAATTAAAATTTCAAATATTTCATATGAATTCATAAAGATGCAATATAATGCAATGCATGATCAGAAGCTGTGGGCTATCAATAAATCTCAAGATCAAGTGAATCATCTGGTCATAGGGTACCCAAGGATAGAGAATCTCCCAGCAATATCCACCGACTCATCCGCTCGAGGTGGGTTGCTGTGTTCTACAATCCCAAGACTATGGTGCGCCTATAGAGAGTGTTCAGGCCATAGCAGCGACCTCCGCATACACTATGCCAACTCAACTATAGCCCCATACGTCCAACAAATCAATAAATCAAGGCGACCTCCGCCATATCAAATCTGAATCAACAAGTGGCTCAATATGCAATGTCATGATGCAAATCAATATCATCATCTCGATATCATAATCAACTCATCTCAATACAACAATCATCATCAAATCACCAATAGTTCATCAAGCCAAAGAGTTTTCAATTTAAAATAAAAATGATACTTTTACCTCGTATGTTATCGACCGTAACATACCTTTCAATTATTACCAAAAGAAGGTCGAAATGCGTAGGTGAGAAGTCTTGAACCTTTGGATTCTACTATAATTCAATAACTCTGATCATCTATCAAAACAGAGTAATTTCTGTTCAAAATTCATAATTAGTTCCATATCGCTTCGAATCAAGATCCATAAATTTCTTAACCTTAATATGCCATAAAAACATTCGTTGAATCATTCTATCAAACACATGGCATGTGTCCTAAAGAGTTAGCTCCTTTACTTTGCCATTGTCTTCAATTCCATTTTAAATTCAAACCAACACAATCTCAACATCTCCAACATCTCAAATATCAACACAAATATCAATTCTAAACTTCATCTCATTTCCAAACTTGAATAAAATATAACATACTTACACCATCTTGAAGATCTTGGAGAGAGGATCACAAATCTAACTTCATTTCATAATTTCCTTGAACAAATCTCCCATAGATTGAAGAATAAATTAGAAAATAAAAAGGAAGAAGAGAACCCTAGCTTCCAAACCGATAGAGAGAAGAGAAGGAGAAGGAAAATGAGGAAAAATATGATACCATTCTATTTTATGCCTTCCCAAACACCAAAACACGTTTTTATTATTGTTGTTGGGCGCCATAGCGCGAGATTTGGCGCTGCCGCGCGCTCCATTCTGCCCCAAACAACAACAAAATCAGTACTGGGCGCGCCATCGCGCGAGATCTGGTGCTGGGGCGCGCACCATACTGCCCGGGCGCGCTATCGCGCGAATTCTGGCGCAGGAGCGCGCCGTATTCTGTCCAAAACACCTTTTTAACTTCGGAATTTGCGAACGTGGTAAACTACAAAGTTGTAGATCTATGTCTTTTCTTTAACCCCTCAAAATTTCAGATCATTTGGAGTTCTGAGTAAAACGTTATGCTAAATCTCCCAACATGTGTCATTATAGGAACGACGATACGCACGACACACTTCGGGGCGCTTTTGGCTCGTCTTCCCTAATGATTTGACCAAAACACAAAACTGGAAAGTTATAGCCTTATATCATATATTTCTAATGGAAGTGGCCTCACATCAATTGGATCAATATACAAAACATTATGCTAAAAACCACAACTACTGCCATATTTTTCATACCGTTTATGCACTTCCATCACCTATTTAGCTCAAATTCAACATTTATTCTTCCCATCAATTATCTATTCCATTCAATAACATTCATTACCATTCATACCATAACGTAAGGTCATAACCATCACAACTACTATCACATTTTCAAAATTCGGGCATTACAATTCCTCCCCTCTAAAAATAGATTTCGTCCTCGAAATCAATCATCTCTTTCAAGTTTATCATGTAATAATCAATACTGAAATTAAAATCGAGAGTAGAAGCGTACTTCATTTGAATAACTCTGGATATTTTTGTCTCATTTTATCTTCTAATTCCCAAGTTGCCTCCTCGACACCATGTCTGTTCCACTGTACTTTAATCAACGGTATCAATTTATTTCTAAGTTGCTTATCTTTTCTGTCTAGAATTTGAATCGGTCTCTCAATGTAGCTGAAAGTCTGATCTAACTCAACCTCATCGGGTGGAAGTACATGAGAAGTATCTGGATGATATTTCCTCAACATGGACACATGAAAAACATCATGAACACCTGATAATGCAGGAGGAAGAGCTAATCTGTAAGCCAAATCACCAACACGTTCCCAAATCTCATACGGACCTATGAATCTTGGTGATAATTTACCCTTCTTTCCAAATCTAACTGTACCACGGAAAGGAGATATTTTCAGAAAAACTCTGTCACCCTTCTCAAAAATCAATGGTCGTCTCCTGATGTTCGCATACTTAGCCTGCCTATCCTGAGCAGCTCGCATACGACTCTGAATCAATTTCACCTTCTCTGTCATATCTCTTATCATATCAGGTCCTACAATTGGTGCTTCAGATAAATCGTCCCAATACAGAGGAGATCTACATTTCCTGCCATATAATGCTTCAAATGGTGACATTCCAATGCTCACTTGATAACTGTTGTTATAAGAAAACTCTACAAGTGGTAACGAATCCTGCCAACCAATACCAAAATCCATCACTACAGCTCTCAGCATATCCTCTAATGTCTGAATAGTACGTTCTGACTGTCCGTCTGTCTGAGGATGATATGTTGTACTCAAATGCAAACGAGTACCAAGGGCCTCTTGTAAACTCTGCCAAAAATGAGAAGAAAATCTGGGATCACGATCTGATACAATGGACTTAGGAACACCATGCAATCTCAAAACTTCTCTTATGTACAATCTGGCCATCTGATCATGCCTATATGTCATCTGATAAGGAATGAAACACGAAGACTTAGTTAATCTGTCAACGATAACCCAAATTGAATCAAAACCTCTCGACGACCTCGGCAATTTCGTGACAAAGTCCATGGTAATATGGTCCCACTTCCATTCTGGAACCTTAAGGCTATGCAAAAGACCTCCTGGTCGCTTCCGTTCTGCTTTCACTTGTTGACCATTCAAACAATGAGATAGAAATTCTGCTATGTCAGATTTCATTCTTTTCCACCAGAATTGTTTCTTCAAATCATTGTACATCTTTTTACTTCCAGGGTGTACACTGAATTTACTGCAATGAGCATCACGCAAAATCTGCATCCTCAACTCTGAAATATTAGGAACTACAATACGATCATTCACAAACAAAATACCCTCATTATTGACCTGAAATTCTGATTGATGTCCTGATCTGACGAGTTCAACTGATTTCTGAATACTTTGATCTAATCTTAGGGCCTCTTTAATTTTAACAAACAACTCGGGTTCTGCCTGAATCATAAATACTCTTACAGGTTGAGTATTTTCCACAAAATCCAAACCAGAAAGACAACACTCTTCTACTAGATCAGATACACTGCTAGTGATCAAAGACATATTACATACTTTTCTGCTCAAAGCATCGGCTGCTGCATTAGACTTTCCTGGATAATATTTTATTTCGCAATCATAGTCTTTCAACAAATCTAACCAACGCCTCTGTCTCATGTTCAGCTCAGCTTGTGAAAAGAGATATTTCAAACTCTTATGATCAGTGAATATCTCAAATTTCTCCCCATACAAATAGTGACGCCAAATCTTTAAGGCAAAAACCACTGCTGCTAATTCCAAGTCATGCACCGGGTATCTAGACTCATGTGGCTTCAACTGTCTAGAAGCATAGGCAACCACACGGCCATGCTGCATTAATACACAACCCAGTCCTTGATGTGAAGCATCAGTGTGCACTGTAAATCCTCCTACACCTGATGGAATAGTCAAAACTGGAGCACTAGTCAATCTCTTCTTAAGTTCAACAAAACTAGCCTCACATGCTTGCGACCAAATAAATGGTGCATTCTTTTGTGTCAGCTGGGTAATTGGCCTCGCAATCTGTGAGAATCCTTCAATAAATCTGCGATAATAGCCTGCCAAACCCATAAAACTACGTACCTCAGGAACTGATGTCGGTCTAGACCAATTCATGACTGCCTCAACTTTACTCGGATCAACTGATATACCTGCACTTGAAATCACATGTCCAAGGAAAACCACTCTATCCAACCAAAACTCGCATTTCGATAATTTAGCATACAACTTTTCAGTTCTCAAAATTTGCAAAACAACTCTCAAGTGTTCGGCATGCTCAGATTCAGATTTTGAATAAATAAGAATATCATCAATGAATATCACCACAAATTGATCTATATACCTTTGAAACATCCGGTTCATCAAATCCATAAATACCGCAGGTGCATTGGTCAACCCAAAAGGCATTACCAAAAATTCAAAATGCCCATACCTGGTACGAAAAGCAGTTTTAGGCACATCTGCCTCACTAACTCTTAACTGATGATATTCGGATCTTAAATCAATTTTAGAATATACTGAAGAACCCTGAAACTGGTCAAAGAGATCATCAATCCTTGGCAAAGGATACTTATTCTTTACTGTGGCTTTATTCAACTGTCTATAATCGACACAAAGCCTCATAGATCCGTCTTTCTTCTTCACAAATAAAACCGGAGCACCCCAAGGTGAAACACTGGGTCTAATATATCCTTTAGCCAATAGATCCTCAAGTTGTTCCTTTAATTCTTTTAGTTCAATTGGTGCCATCCTATAAGGAGCTCTAGAAATAGGCTGTGTACCTGGCATCAACTCAATGTTGAACTCAACCTCTCGGACTGGAGGAAATCCTGGAATTTCATCTGGAAATACATCTGAAAATTCACTAACAATGGGAATATCTTCCAATTTAGGTACTGACCTTGAAATATCAATCGCATAAACCAAGAAACATTCGGCTCCTTTCTGCAACAAACGAGTCATGGACAACACAGATATCAAAGGAATCTTAGCTCGAGAACCCTTACCATAGTGTAACACCCCAGATTCGACGACTGTCCTCACTGTATCAAGACGTGTCTTTCCAGCGTGCTTATGTCCTCACTCACACGCACCCTAGGAAACTTCCCAGGAGGTTACCCATCCCAAAATTGCCCCAAGTCAAGCACGCTTAACTTTGGAGTTCTTATGTGATGAGCTACCGAAAAGAAGATGCACCTTCGTGATATGAGTAGTAACAATCAAATCTTTTAAGCCCTCTTCAACTGTTCAGTCCATTACATTGCACAGTCTCGGAATCCCTCTCATTCCCGTGTGGGTCGGTTCATTCATGTTCCCTCCACCTAGAAGCCTGCTAGGAGCCGCTCATTGTCCGTGCAACTGATGGCACCGGCGATCACCCCCCGCCCTCTTCGGCCCCGGGCCTCACATGCCCACCAGCTTCCGCTTGGTTCGTCCCCGAACCACACCGTACTATGAGAGGTCGGCTCTGATACCACTTGTAACACCCCAGATTCGACGACTGTCCTCACTGTATCAAGACGTGTCTTTCCAGCGTGCTTATGTCCTCACTCACACGCACCCTGGGAAACTTCCCAGGAGGTTACCCATCCCAAAATTGCCCCAAGTCAAGCACGCTTAACTTTGGAGTTCTTATGTGATGAGCTACCGAAAAGAAGATGCACCTTCGTGATATGAGTAGTAACAATCAAATCTTTTAAGCCCTCTTCAACTGTTCAGTCCATTACATTGCACAGTCTCGGAATCCCTCTCATTCCCGTGTGGGTCGGTTCATTCATGTTCCCTCCACCTAGAAGCCTGCCAGGAGCCGCTCATTGTCCGTGCAACTGATGGCACCGGCGATCACCCCCCGCCCTCTTCGGCCCCGGGCCTCACACATAGAATGTCCAGTGATCTGTCATATCAGGCCTAAACTTAACAACCTTCTGAAAACAATCTACAGTAGCCTTGTATCTTGTCAACATGTCAATGCCAACTATGCAGTCAAAATCAGACATCTCCAATACAATACAATCAAGTTCAATTACATTATCCTCATAACGAAATTCACAACCATTTATCATTTCAGCTGACCTCATCACTTTGCCCAGTGGAGTAGAAATAGATAATGTAGATGATAATGACATAGAATGCAATGAATGAAACGAGACAAAGTGCTCAGCTATGAAAGTATGTGATGCACCAGTATCCATCAAAACATAAGCAGGATAATCTGAGAGAAAACAATTACCTGCAATGACATTATCGGGAGCATTATGTGCCTCATCCTCAGTGAGTGCAAAAACTCGAGCCTGCTGTCTTGGTGGCTGTCCTACCCTGTGGCTACCACTCTGTTTATTCTGATCTGTCTTGTTTGATTGCTGATAAGAATGAACTGTAGGGGTCTGACGATTCTGGTGAGGTATCTGTCTCGATGATCCCCCACTCTGAGATATTTCACTGCCACGGTTAGGACACACTCGAGCATAGTGTCCCACCTGGTTACACAAGTGGCAAGCTCTTGAGATTCCTCTACACTGATCGGTATAATGTCTACCACCACACTGACCACAAGTCGGACCTGAATAACCAGTGCTCTGAACTGAACCAGACTGTCTCGATCCACTAAAACTCGAAAAATTACTGCCATGCCTCTTAAATTGCTTGCCTCTAGCCCGAAACTGCTCTCTTATGCTGCCACTGTTACTACCAGTATTGCCCTGTCTGAATTGCTGTCGAAACTGTGGCTGTTGGGGTCGTTGAGAATACTGAGGACCTCTCTGTCTAATGATACCGGTTTCAGCTCCCTTGGCTCGATCAAGAGCCTCAGCAAAAGTGTTAGGCCTTCCAGTATTAACCAAGGTAAATATATCTGGGTTAAGACCATTTATGAAGTGATCGGCCTTAGCTTCTTCATCGGATGCTACATGAGGAGCAAATCTCAGTAAATTCGAGAACTTAGCAACATAGTCCTCAATATTCAGATTTCCCTGCTTTAAATTTGCAAACTCGGCTCCCCTATCTTTCCTGTAAGAGGTAGGAAAGAAACGCTGATAAAATTCAGATTTAAAAATATCCCAGGTAACAATCGTACCTCGACTCTCTAAAGCTTTCTTTGTCATGATCCACCAACTCTTAGCAACATCCAATAACTGATGAACAACTAACTTGATTCTACGATCATCTGGATACTCAAGATATTCAAATAATTGATCCATATTCTCCAACCAGTTCTCACACTCTAATGCATTCTCTGTACCCTTCAACATCGGTGGGTGCAAAGACTGAAATCTGGCTAACAGTATCTCCATCGGAGTAGGAGTTATATCCATCTGAGTATGAGTAGCACTGCCCTGATCTTGTGCCACTGGTACGTCCTGTCTAGGTCTACCACAACCTCTACCACGAGTAGCCATGTTTGATATACAATAGATCAAACACAGATAAAATCACAATATCATAATCATCTCAATCTCGTATCCATCATCTCTGGCTCTCGAGACTCAAAATCTCAAAAATATCGAATAAAGATCAACAATATAATATCTCAATTAAAATCATGTATTTCACATTATGGCACAATGAAAATGCTAGCAAATATATCACATGATCAAGCAATTCGAATTGACTCGATCTACCATGTTCCCCAAATATCTTATGCTCTGATACCACCTAATGTGGTGCCCCGGGTCCGACATCTAATACCAATAATTATAAAAGTAATAACCAAACTATTTAATAAAATACATAATTCGTTGTTCACAAATCCACATAAACATTGTCACAATAATTTAAATGTTTGAACTATAAGTTTTCAACATGTCAAAATAAACTTGTGAACCAAATTTTCCCAACATCATCAAATGCTCCTAAGACCCGAGAATCCCACTCTAACTCGCATCTCCTCGCCTGGAGCTTGACTCTGGCATCCCAAGCCTCGCCTCACCTACCGTCAAGCACATGAAAACAAGAGGTACCGGACACGCCGGTGAGTATAAACCCAGTATGATACAATCAATAACATATGAGAATTAAAATTTCAAATATTTCATATGAATTCATAAAGATGCAATATAATGCAATGCATGATCAGAAGCTGTGGGCTATCAATAAATCTCAAGATCAAGTGAATCATCTGGTCATAGGGTACCCAAGGATAGAGAATCTCCCAGCAATATCCACCGACTCATCCGCTCGAGGTGGGTTGCTGTGTTCTACAATCCCAAGACTATGGTGCGCCTATAGAGAGTGTTCAGACCATAGCAGCGACCTCCGCATACACTATGCCAACTCAACTATAGCCCCATACGTCCAACAAATCAATAAATCAAGGCGACCTCCGCCATATCAAATCTGAATCAACAAGTGGCTCAATATGCAATGTCATGATGCAAATCAATATCATCATCTCGATATCATAATCAACTCATCTCAATACAACAATCATCATCAAATCACCAATAGTTCATCAAGCCAAAGAGTTTTCAATTTAAAATAAAAATGATACTTTTACCTCGTATGTTATCGACCGTAACATACCTTTCAATTATTACCAAAAGAAGGTCGAAATGCGTAGGTGAGAAGTCTTGAACCTCTGGATTCTACTATAATTCAATAACTCTGATCATCTATCAAAACAGAGTAATTTCTGTTCAAAATTCATAATTAGTTCCATATCGCTTCGAATCAAGATCCATAAATTTCTTAACCTTAATATTCCATAAAAACATTCATTGAATCATTCTATCAAACACATGGCATGTGTCCTAAAGAGTTAGCTCCTTTACTTTGCCATTGTCTTCAATTCCATTTTAAATTCAAACCAACACAATCTCAACATCTCCAACATCTCAAATATCAACACAAATATCAATTCTAAACTTCATCTCATTTCCAAACTTGAATAAAATATAACATACTTACACCATCTTGAAGATCTTGGAGAGAGGATCACAAATCTAACTTCATTTCATAATTTCCTTGAACAAATCTCCCATAGATTGAAGAATAAATTAGAAAATAAAAAGGAAGAAGAGAACCCTAGCTTCCAAACCGATAGAGAGAAGAGAAGGAGAAGGAAAATGAGGAAAAATATGATACCATTCTATTTTATGCCTTCCCAAACACCAAAACACGTTTTTATTATTGTTGTTGGGCGCCATAGCGCGAGATTTGGCGCTGCCGCGCGCTCCATTCTGCCCCAAACAACAACAAAATCAGTACTGGGCGCGCCATAGCGCGAGATCTGGTGCTAGGGCGCGCACCATACTGCCCGGGCGCGCTATCGCGCGAATTCTGGCGCAGGGGCGTGCCGTATTCTGTCCAAAACACCTTTTTAATGTCAAAGGTGAAACTCTGCATTTAATAAGGTTTAATCAGATAAGAATCTCTGTTTTAAACTCAAAGTTGAGATCATTATTATGTTTTACACTAATTTTTGAACCTGTTATTTAGAAACCCCTAAAATTTCAGACATTTGAGTTCTGAGTAAAAGTTATGATAAATCTCTTGTAAATGGTCATTTAGTGTCAACCATCTTAGCAGCACGACTTCGGGCGATTTTTCGTATTAATATGACCAAAAGAAACACAAAACTGGAAAGTTTGATACGCCTTAAATGTGTTTGGTTTCTAAATGGAAGTGGCCTCACTGATAATTGTACAAAAAAAACTTATGCTAAAAACCACAACTATGTTATTTTTCAAAGTTTTCTTGTATTAATACAAATTCCAATTATTCTCCCATAATATCTATTCCATTCAATAACATTCATTACCATTCATACCATAACGTAAGGTCATAACCATCACAACTACTATCACATTTTCAAAATTCGGGCATTACAGATTACATTTCTATTTAAATTAATCAATATGTTTTGTATTGCTATTAACGCTTAAATTGCTAGGGACTAGCAATAAGCTGGTTGGGAGGTGTGATAAACATAAAAATTGTACATTAATTAAATGTTTTATAATATAAATATATAGTTTTTGTTTTATTAAATGTTTAAATATTATATGTTTTATAATAAATTGTATAAAATATAAATTGTTGTGTAATTACAAGTTTTTACTATTTTTACAGGTTCGATAAAATAAGAATAAACTTGGCGTTGCAAATGAGATTAAGATGATTCTTGGACCTGTAGAAAGTTGATGTTAATATCTACAATATTGATGGCAATCATGAGATAAAAATCCTCTCACAATTGGGATCAAATTAAACAACAAATAAAGTTACCAAAAGGAGTGGCAGTTTTACCATGCTCTAGCATATAAATATACTAGAGCATGGTAAAACTGCCACTCCTTTGGTAAGTTTATTTGTTGCTTAATTTGATCTCAATTGTGAGAAGATTTTTATCTCATGCTTGCCATCAATATTGTAGATATTAACATCAAATTTCTACATGTCCAAGAATCATCTTAATCCCATTTACAACGCCAAGTTTATTCTTGTTTTATCGAACCTGTAAAAATAGTAAAAACTTGTAATCACACAACAATTTATATTTTATACAATTTATTATAAAACATATAATATTTAAACATTTAATAAAACAAAAACTATATATTTATATTATAAAACATTTAATTAATGTACAATTTTTATGTTTATCACACCTCCCAACCAGCTTATTGCTAGTCCCTAGCAATTTAAGCGTTAATAGCAATACAAAACATATTGATTAATTAAAATAGAAATGTAATCAGAACTATCTAAGTGTTTAAATTAAATTTGAAAACTGTCAAAGTTATATCAAGATCATCATAATTATAATTTATGAAATAATTTGAGATGATCAATTCAAAGCTTATTTCAGATAGTTAAATGTACACGGCCTTCAGAAATTCCTAGTAAGAGTCTCAACTCCATATCCTCACAGGTTAATAAATGTTTCAATTTATGGCAACGATTTCTGTCATGGAGTTGGAATACATATAAATGCTCAGAAAAATGGTTTACAGAATATAGACAGACAAACGAGCCAAACTAATCAAAAGATAGAAAATCCATTGATTCAAAATCTAGTTGTTCTTATTATATATTTTTTTCCTGATATATTTTTTTCTTTTTTTTTAACATCATGGAATCAGACTAAGTTTATGCTTCTTGACCACATATTTATTTAATTTGTACAATAAATTTCTATCTTTCTTTTTTTTTTTATGAGAGATATATGGGTCGTAGCATATAACTTAAAAACTACACAAATCTTGTGATAAAATCAGGTATTAAAGTATATGGCCCAAGATATACCTTATAAGAGTGCCTAAAATTTTAAACGCACACATATTTTGTGAGTGAGTGGAGAGGACTGAGAAAACAGTTTTCGAGCCTTTATTGATCATGAGAGAGACTATCTATTGTTTAGATCTTGAGTTCTTATTTTTTAAAAAAATGATATTTCTTGAAAGAAAAAAAGAGTGGATCCTTTAATCTCAACTACTTAAATTAAAATTTGAACAATTAAAAATTACCACAGATTGTCCACAAGTAGTATAATTCGGTGAGTCCGAATATCGTATCCACAGGGAAGCTAAGGTAATTACAAGTCCACTACAATTTTTTTTGTTTTTGTTTTTTATTTCTTTTAATGGTTTGAATCTTTAATTGGTAATTTTTAATTGTTCAAATTTTAATTTAAATAGTTGAGATTAAAGGATCCACTCTTGGTATTTTAATAAAGTTAACATTAACGAACAATATTGAAATCCACTTAATAAAATGGTTTCAATATATTAAATAATCATATTTATATTATGTTATATATTATTATCTTATAAGTATATAATATATACCAAAACTTATAAATGTGGTCAAGTATTTATTGTGCTATATATATTTGTAAACACTAAATCAAGGTTCCCACTTTAAATGGTTGGTAAAACCAAACTAACATTTAAATGGTACCAAGAAATTAATATTATGATATATATATATATATATATATATATATATATATATATATATATATATATATATATAGTAAATCAAGGTTCCCACTTTAAATGGTTGGTAAAACCAAACTAACATTTAAATGGTACCAAGAAATTAATATTATAATATATTCATATATAATAAATCAAGGCATCCACTTTAAATGGTTGGTAATACCAAACTAACATTTAAATGGTTCCAAGAATTTAGTGTAACATATAGCAACAATAAATCAAAACTCGCACTTATAAGTAGGATATAAAAATACTTAAAAATAAATATAACATAAACAATAAATAATGATTAAATAATATAAAACATAGATTCTTACCTTTTAGTAACCTTATTATCATGCCAAGAGTTTTACCTTTTCATCTCAACTTTAGGAAGTTAGCTATTCATTATTCAAAGTGTAAAACTTTGAATATGAAATTATCATGCTAATTATATTTAAATGAAGAAATAAAAGAAAAATATAGAGAGAAATATTATGAACTCAAAGGTTTGTTCATAAAACTAGGGATATCTCAATACTTTACAATGCACCCCTATTTATAGCCAAATTTGGGGAGACAACCACAAATAAAATATGATTTTTTTACACATAAGTCTTCATTGGTGTTCCAAGATATTATATTATAATACACATCACTTTTGAAAATCTTCTTCTCCGAATTTGCTTCTTCACATAAAAAGAAACATGTGGATAATTGAGTTGTCTAGTTGTGGTATTTTTTTCAAACCATTTGACCATGTAATTTGAGAGATATGGTCAAAATACTAGAGCATGGTAAAACTGCCACTCCTTTGGTAAGTTTATTTGTTGCTTAATTTGATCTCAATTGCGAGAGGATTTTTATCTCATGCTTGCCATCAATATTGTAGATATTAACATCAACTTTCTACAGGTCTAAGAATCATCTTAATCCCATTTGCAACGTCAAGTTTATTCTTGTTTTATCGAACCTGTAAAAATAGTAAAAAATTGTAATTACACAACAATTTATATTTTATACAATTTGTTATAAAACATATAATATTTAAACATTTAATAAAACAAAAACTATATATTTATATTATAAAACATTTAATTAATGTACAATTTTTATGTTTATCTGTCAGCTTGGAATGCACAAGTGGTGGCAGATGTATAGTCCGCCGGTCGCACCATCATCACATCCCCCCGTATGGTAGGTCGAATGCCATCCATGAAGTTCCTTAATTGCTCAACAGCATCCATAGCAATAAGGGGTGCGAAGTGACAACCCATATAAAACTTCCTCACAAACTCAAGAAAAGTCGTGTCCCCCTTGCGGAGACTCATGAACTTCCTCTTCAGGTGCCCTCAGATGTTGGCAGTATAATACTTCTCATAGAAAATGTTCTTGAATTGCTCCCAAGTGAGTGTGGAAAGATTGACACCATGTTTAGCTCTTTCCCACCATAGAGAAGCATCATCTCGAAGCATATAAGTAGCACACTGAACTCGGTCAACGTCGTTCATATTTAGATAACAAAAGTGCACCTCAAGTGATCGAATCCAACCCTCATCAGCAAATGGTTTGGTGGTGCCATAAAATTCCTTTAGACCTAGCCTCCGGAACTGATCATAAACATTGAGCTGCGGCCTTGGAGCCTACTCAAACTGCTGCTCAAAGAAACGTTTCATGCCCTCTAGAGCACGTGTAGCAGGATCCCCATTAGGAGGTGGGGGTGCATTCCCTTGATGATCCTCAGTATTCTCGGCTTGCCTATCGGTACTAGGTGTGCGTCTAGGAGGCATTATATCTGAATTTTTTCCAAATTCTAAACGTAACCAACATGTATTTATATCTAAGTTTGTAATTATGCAACATATACTAATCTCTTTTTGAGCAACTTTAAGCATATATAACATTTAATCTCATAAGAAAAACTTTTAAAATATACCAACAAAAACTTTCTAATTATGCAACATATACTAATCTCTTTTTGAGGCTTGACGACTGAGCTTTTCAGAACTGGAGGTGGCACAACCCTTTTCAAGAACATTGCTCTGATACCAACTAAAATGTCCACTACTAGTTTTTTCAAAAATTACTAGAATATTTTTTCTTTCTAATAATTCGGTTGAAACACTGCGCTTTTAAAATATTAATATTTTGCATCATTTTAAAATAAACAAACCAACTATTATTAAAAATCAAAAAGAAAGAAATTGAAAGTATGAAGTCCTAAAACATCAACCAACCTAAACTAACATAATTTCAAAAATAAACTTAACTCTAACATCCTCTCAAAAACTTCTCAAAAGCATCATAATCATAAAATCTTTAAGTAATCATAAATCATAAAGTAATTTTATTTGTGGAAAATGAGCGACGGTTCTCGGGTTGTGTGCACCTTCAGTCCAGCAAGATCAACCATCAAGACCTCCATTAACATCAATCTCATGCTCACCTGCATCGATCACACCTAGTGAGTCTATTGACTCAGCAAATCTTAATCACGATAACAAATAATACATATACATTCACAAGCAATAATAATAATAATTTACTTAAAATAGTTTTCATGAACTTAAACTTTAATGTTTTCTTTCAACATATGATATCATATCATATCATATTTCTTTTCATCCTATACTTATGCGTTTCTTTTTTTATTGAATTTAGATCCTCAATTGTGACTTTTGTATTAGCTGAAGGTCGATGGATCCATCTACGTATACCACGGTACGGGGCAGCGGAGACATCAGAGACACTCTCATCCGTCAACTAAGCATTGGCCTTACATATCTTCGTATTATCGTATTTGTCACAATCCATTCACCTCCTTCAAATTTTCATATTTCTATCACTTATAAAAATTCATGTGCATATAAATCAATTTTCTTTTAAACCAAGCATGCAACATGTCTTTTAGCATTAACGTTTCATCATTAAATTCAATTAATATTTAAAATAAACATTTTAACATTTAATACGCCATTCAGGGCACTGCTAGGACGTCTAATATTTTCCAGATGTAAAATGCTCATTTTGCCCCTGCAACCCTAACTTTCCCAATTTATCCTTACTTTATAAAGACGCCCAAATCCATCAATACATAACATATTACCTTAAATTACACCCATAAATATTTATTATACGTAAAATTTAGCTTCTCGAATAATTTCCCAATTCGTTTCTAAACTTAAATTAAATCCAGTTTTGACTCGTATTAACTTGAAACTTAACCAAACTTGAACCATAGCTTATTAACACCTAACTAAATCATATACAACCCAATTCAATCAACTTAAGACTCTCGAACATGCCTAGACAGATTATTGAATTTTCTTGCTTACAAAACTCGAAACCGTAGTCCATACCACCCCCAAATCTTTTGAACTTAGGTCCTAACTGATTGGACCAGCCCCTGACAAACCCTCCTCGGACTAGAACAAACCATGGAAACCTACTGGACATAACCGAACACTCCCAAACGTGCCCAGCCCTTCCACATAAAAACATGAATCAAACATATATTATGGTGTGATAGATGAGAAAAAGGAGATTAATGTGTGCTTTTGGGTTTATAACGCACGAAAACAATTTGGCGATTCAAGGAACGTTGGCGGAGATTAACCGTTCTGAATTTCCTTCAAAGATTGTGTGACTTTCTCCTTCAAAATCTCTTTTGTGCGTCTGGTGAGTGCTGATGAAAGAGTCCAAGTGCTAATAGGTGAAGGGGGAGTATGATTTTTGAGGTTATGTCAATGATTTTTGGCTAAAGTTTGATATAAAACATATGGTGCATGCTTGAGCCCATTAGCCAAGTATAGTAGGCCCATTATTTAGTATTTAAAATATTTTGTTTAGGAAATTTTGCGAAAATATTAGCTGAGTTCTCTGAAAGTTCATATTTTTGTCGAAAATTGAATATCGTTTAAAAATAAAACTTAACGTGTAAAAACACATCAAAACGCCTCATTTTTGTAAATTTTGTTTCTTATTCACCACATATTAAAAAATTAAAAATAATTATTTAATAAAATATTTTCTCTCCTATGGTTTCCGGTCTCCATTTATCGATCGCGACTCAAATACCCTTTGAAATCACATTTTTATGCACTCATGTAGAAAGGTATATTTTAAACATGTAATCATGCATATCATAATTAATTCATGCAGCTAAAACCATTTAATTAGTCATTTTTCATTTTTCCAAGATTTGCATGCAGTTGGATTATGTCATCGTCTTTTGGGCCTTACAATTCTCCATCCAATATTGATGTCTCAAATCCCAGTGATCAACATCTAAACAAATCTCGTAGAAATGATGTTGATGTGAGTTTTCTTGATCTGACATTACGTACTCCGATATACAAATATCATGTTAATCAAATGGATGAAATTAGACGAGCTTATATCAAGATGGCGCCATGTTCACCAATTAAGAATGAGTATCCACTTACCAATTTGGAAGTTAAACAGACGATTCTAAAGTCACTGGTTTAAAAAATTTACTTGGTTAGAGTAATCTCCTTCGAACGATGCTTCATTTTGTTTTCCGTGCTTCATGTTTGAACATAAACATCCTCGTAATCCAGTATTTACAATGGATGGATTCAAATATTGGAAGCAAAATTAATGATTATGATAGATATGCATTTTTGGTGCATATAGGACGCAATACTCCACCAGATAACAATGTTGTGGAATATCTTGATAATTTGATAAATATGCCTCGTTACATTGACAAACTGATAAATGCACAATCTTCATAGGGAAAACAGAAGAACATATTGTGGCTTATAAAAATTCATGTACATATAAATCAATTTTCTTTTAAACCAAGCATGCAACATGTCTTTTAGCATTAACGTTTAATCATAAATTCAATTAATATTTAAAACAAACATTTTAACCTTTATTACGCCATTCAGGGCACTGCCAAGACGTCTAATATTTTCCAGATTTAAAATGCTCGTTTTGCCCCTGCAACCCTAACTTTCCCAATTTATCCTTAGAATTTAAAAAGACGACCTAAATCCATCCAAACATAACATATTACCTTAAAATACACCCATAAATATTTCTTAGACGTAAAATTTAGCTTCTCGACTAATTTCTCAATTCGTTTCTAAACTTAAATGTAAATCCAGTTTTGACTCGTATTAACTTGAAACTTAACCAAACTTGAACCATAGCTTATTAACACCTAACTAAACCATATACAAAGATGTCTTTTAGCATTAACGTTTCATCATAAATTCAATTAATATTTAAAACAAACATTTTAACATTTATTACGCCATTCAGGGCACTGCCAAGACGTCTAATATTTTCCAGATTTAAAATGCTCGTTTTGCCCCGGCAACCCTAACTTTCCCAATTTATCCTTAGAATTTAAAAATACGACCTAAATCCATCCAAACATAACATATTACCTTAAAATACACCCATAAATATTTCTTAGACGTAAAATTTAGCTTCTCGACTAATTTCTCAATTCGTTTCTAAACTTAAATGTAAATCCAGTTTTGACTCGTATTAACTTGAAACTTAACCAAACTTGAACCATAGCTTATTAACACCTAACTAAACCATATACAACCCAATTCAAGCAACTTAAGACTCTCGAACCAGGCTAGATAGATTATTGAATTTTCTGCCCTACAAAACTCGAAACCCTAGTCCATGCCACACCCAAGTCTTTCGAACGTAGGTCCTAACTGATTGGACCAGCCCCTGACCAACCCTCCTAGAACTAGAATAAACCCATGGAAACCTACTGGACATAACCGAACACTCCCAAACATGCCCAGCCCTTCCACATACAAACATGCACCAAACATATATTATGGTTTGATAGATGAGAAAAAGGAGATTAATGTGTGTCTTTGCGTTTATATCCACGAAAACAATTTGGCGATGCGAGGAACGTTGGCGGAGATTGACCTTTCTGAATTTCATTCAAAGATTGTGTGACTTTCTCCTTCAAAATCTCGTTTGTGCGTCTGGTGAGTGCTGATGGAAGAGTCCAAGTGCTAATAGGTGAAGAGGGCGTGTGATTTGTGAGGTTATGTCAATGATTTTGGGCTTAAAGTTTGATATAAAACACATGGTGCATGCTTTGGCACATTAGCCAAGTATAATAGGACCATTAAGCACATTATTTATTATTTAAAATATTTTGTTTAGGAAAATATTAGCTGAGTTCTCTGAAAATTCATATTTTTGTCGAAAATTGTATATCTTTTAAAAATACGACTTGGCGTGTAAAAACACGTCAAAACGCCTCATTTTCAAAAATTTTGTTTTAAATTCACCAGATATTAAAAAATTAAAAATAATTATTTAATAAAATATTTTCTCTCCAGTGGTCTCCGGTCTCCATTCATCGAGCGCGACTCGAATACCCTTTGAAAACACATTTTTATGCATTCATGTAGAAAGTACATTTTAAACATGTAATCATGCATATAATAATTAATTCATGTAGCTAAAACCATTTAATTAGCCATTTTTTATTTTTCCTAGATTTGCATGCAGTTGGATTATGTCATCGTCTTTTGGGCCTTACAATTCTCCATCCAATATTGATGTCTCAAATCCCAGTGATCAACATCTAAACAAATCTCCTAGAATTGATGTTGATGTGAGTTTTCTTGATCTGACATTACGTACTCCGATATAGAAATATCATGTTAATCAAATGGATGAAATAAGACGAGCTTATATCAAGATCGAGCCATGTTCACCAATTAAGAATGAGTATCCACTGACCAAATTTGGAAGTCAAAATCGACGATTCTAAAGTCGTTGGTTTAAAAACTTTACTTGGTTAGAGTAATCTCCTTCGAACGATGCTTCATTTTGTTTTCCGTGCTTCATGTTTGAGCATAAACATCCTCGTAATCCTGTATTTATAATGGATGTATTCAAACATTCGAAGCTAATTAATGATGATGATAAAAATGCATTTTTGGTGCATATAGAATGCAATACTCCACCACTTGTGGAATATCTTGATCATTTGATAAATATGCCTCGTTATATTGACAAAGTGAGAAATGCACAATCTTCTTAGGGAAAACAGAAGAACATATTGTGGCTTATAAAAATTCATGTGCATAAAAATCAATTTTCTTTTAAACCAAGCATGCAACATGTCTTTTAGCATTATAGTTTCATCATAAAATTCAACTAATATTTAAAATAAACATTTTAACATTTATTACGTCATTCAGGGCACTGCCAGGACGTCTAATATTTTCTAGATGTAAAATGCTCCTTTTGCCCCTACAACCCTAACTTTCCCAATCTATCCTTAGACTTTAAAAAGACGACCCAAATCCATCCAAACTTAATATATTACCTTAAAATACACCCATAAATATTTCTCATACGTAAAATTTATCTTCTCGACTAATTTCCCAATTCGTTTCTAAACTTAAATGTAAATCCAGTTTTGACTCGTATTAACTTGAAACTTAACCAAACTTGAACCTTAGCTTATTAACACCTAACTAAACCATATAAAACCCAATTCAAGCAACTTAAGACTCTCGAACCAGCCTAGATATATTATTGAATTTTCTGCCCTCCAAAACTCGAAACCCTAGTCCATGTCACCCCCAAATCTTTCTAACTTAGGTCCTAATTGATTGGACCAGCCCTGACCAACCCTCCTAGGACTAGAACAAACCCATGGAAACTTACTGGACATAACCGAACACTCCCAAACGTGCCAAACCTTCGACATACAAACATGCATCAAACATATATAATGGTGTGATAGATGAGAAAAAGGAGATTAATGTGTGCCTTTGCGTTTATAACGCACGAAAACAATTTGGCGACGCAAGGAACGTTGGCGGAGATTGACCTTTCTGAATTTCCTTCAAAGATTGTGTGACTTTCTCCTTCAAAATCTCGTTCGTGCGTCTGGTGAGTGCCGATGGAAGAGTCCAAGTGCTAATAGGTGAAGGGGGCGTGTGATTTGTGAGGTTATGTCAATGATTTTTGCAATAAAGTTTGATATAAAGCACATGGTGCATTCTTTGGCCCATTAGCCAAGTATAGTAGGCCCATTAAGCACATTATTTATTATTTAAAATATTTTGTTTAGGAAATTTTGCGAAAATATTAGCTGAGTTCTCTGAAATTTCATATTTTTGTCGAAAATTGAATATCGTTTAAAAATGCGACTTGGCGTGAAAATACACGTCAAAACTCCTCATTTTCAAAAATTCTATTTTAAATTCACCACATATTAAAAAATAAAAAATAATTATTTAATAAATTATTTTCTCACATAGGGTCTCCGGTCTCCATTCATCGATCGCGACTCGAATACCCTTTGAAAACACATTTTTATGCATTCATGTAGACAGGTACATTTTAAATATGTAATCATGCATATCATAATTAATTCATGCAGCTAAAATCATTTAATTAGTCATTTTTCATTTTTCCTAGATTTGAATACAGTTGAATTATGTCATCGTGTTTTGGACCTTACAATTCTCCATCCAATATTGATGTCTCAAATCCCAGTGATCAACATATTAACAAATCTCCTAGAATTGATGTTGATGTGAGTTTTCTTGATCTGACATTACGTACTCCAATATAGAAATATCATGTTAATCAAATGGATGAAATTAGACGTGCTTATATCAAGATTGAACCATGTTCACCAATTAAGAATGAGTATCCACTGACCAAATTTGGAAGTCAAAATCTACGATTCTAAAGTCGTTGGTTTAAAAAACTTACTTGGTCAGAGTAATCTCCTTTGAACGACGCTTCATTTTGTTTTCCGTGCTTCATGTTTGAACATAAACATTCTCGTAATCCTGTATTTACCATGGATTGATTCAAATATTGGAATAAAATTAATGATGATGATAGATATGCATTTTTGGTGCATATAGGACGCAATACTCCACCACATAACAATGTTGTGGAATATCTTGATAATTTGATAAATATTCCTCGTTATATTTAGAAAGTGATAAATGCACAATCTTCATAGAGAAAACAGAAGAAGTTATTGTGGCTTATAAAAATTCATGTGCATAAAAATCAATTTTTTTTTAAACCAAGCATGAAACATGTCTTTTAACATTAACGTTTCATCATAAAATTCAATTAATATGTAAAATAAACATTTTAACATTTATTACGCCATTCAAGGCACTGCCAGGACGTCTAATACCAGATATAAAATGCTCCTTTTGCCCCTACAACCCTAACTTTCCCAATTTATCCTTAAAATTTAAAAAGACGACCCAAATCCATCCAAACTTAAAATATTACCTTAAAATACACCCATAAATATTTCTTAGACGTAAAATTTAGCTTCTCGACTAATTTTGCAATTCGTTTCTAAACTTAAATGTAAATCAAGTTTTGACTCGTATTAACTTGAAACTTAACCAAACTTGAACCATAGCTTATTAACACCTAACTAAACCATATAAAATCACATTCAAGCAACTTAAGACTCTCGAACCAGCCTAGATAGATTTTTGAATTTTCTGCACTACAAAACTCGAAACCCTAGTCCTTGCCACCCCCAAATCTTTCGAACTTAGGTCCTAACAGATTGGACTAGCCCCTGACCAACCCTCCTATGACTAGAACAAACCCATGGAAACCTACTGGACATAAACGAACACTCCCAAACGTGCCCAACCCATCCACATATAAACATGCATCAAACATATATTATGGTGTGATAGATGAGAAAAAGGAGATTAATGTGTGCCTTTGCGTTTATAACGCACGAAAACAATTTGGCGATACGAGGAACGTTGGCGGAGATTGACCTTTCTGAATTTCCTTCAAAGATTGTGTGGCTTTCTCCTTCAAAATCTCGTTTGTGCGTCTGGTGAGTGCTGATGGAAGAGTCCAAGTGCTAATAGGTGAAGGGGGCGTGTGAATTGTGAGGTTATGTCAATGATTTTTGGCTTAAAGTTTGATATAAAACACATGGTGCATGATTTGGCCCATTAGCCAAGTATAGTAGGCCCATTAAGCACATTATTTATTATTTAAAATATTTTGTTTAGGAAATTTTGCGAAATATTAGCTGAGTTCTCTGAAAGTTCATATTTTTGTCAAAAATTGAATATCGTTTGAAAATACAACTTAACGTGTAAAAATACATCAAAACGCCTCATTTTTGAAATTTCTGTTTCTTATTCACGACATATTAAAAAATTAAAATAATTATTTAATAAAATATTTTCTCTCCTATGGTTTCCGCTCTCCATTCATCGATCGCGACTCAAATACCCTTTGAAAACACATTTTTATGCATTCATGTAGAAAGGTATATTTTAAACATGTAATCATGCATATCATAATTAATTCATGCAGCTAAAACCATTTAATTAGTCATTTTTTTATTTTTCCTAGTTTTGAATGCAGTTGGATTATGTCATCGTGTTTTGGACCTTACAATTCTCCATCCAATATTCATGTCTCAAATCCCAGTGATCAATATCTTAACAAATCTCCTAGAATTGATGTTGATGTGAGTTTTCTTGATCTGACATTACATACTCCGATATATAAATATCATGTTAATAAAATGGATGAATTTAGACAAGCTTATATCAAGATCGGGCCATGTTCACCAATTAAGAATGAGTATCCACTTCCCAAGTTTGGAAGTCAAAACGACGATTCTAAAGTCACTGGTTTAAAAAATTTACTTGGTTAGAGTAATCTCCTTCGAACGATGCTGCATTTTGTTTTCTGTGCTTCATGTTTGAACATAAACATCCTCATAATCATGTATTTACAATGGATGGATTCAAATATTGGAAGCAATGATGATGATAGATATGCATTTTTGGTGCATATAGGACGCAATACTCCACCACATAACAATGTTGTGGAATATCTTGATAATTTGATAAATATTCTCTTTATATTAAGAAAGTGATAAATGCACAATCTTCATAGGGAAAACAGAAGAACATATTGTGGCTTATAAAAATTCATGTGCATATAAATCAATTTTCTTTTAAATCAATCATGCAACACGTCTTTTAGTATTAACGTTTCATCATAAAATTCAATTAATATTTAAAATAAATATTTTAACTTTTATTACGCCATTCAGGGCACTGGCAGGACGTCTAATATTTTCCAGATGTAAAATGCTCGTTTTGCCCATACAACCCTAACTTTCCCAATTTATACTTAGACTTTAAAAAGACGACCCCAAATCCATCCACACTTAACATATTACCTTAAAATACACCCGTAAATATTTTTTAGACGTAAAATTTAGCTTCTCGACTAATTTTCCAATTTGTTTCTAAACTTAAATGTAAATCCAGTTTTGACTGGTATTAACTTGAAACTTAACCAAACTTGAACCATAGCTTATTAACACCTAACTAAACCATATAATACCCAATTCAAGCAACTTAAGACTCTCGAACCAGCCTAGATAGATTATTGAATTTTCTGCCCTACAAAACTCGAAACCTTAGTTCATGCCACCCCCAAATCTTTTGAACTTAGGTCCTAACTGATTGTACCAGCCCTTGACCAACCCTCCTAGGACTAGAACAAACCCATGGAAGCCAACTGGACATAACTGAACACTCCCAAACGTGCCCGACCCTTCCACATACAAACATGCATCAAACATATATTGCGGTGCGAGGAACGTTGGCGGAGATTGACCTTTCTGAATTTCCTTCAAAGATTGTGTGACTTTCTCCTTCAAAATCTCATTTGTGCGTCTGGTGAGTGCTGATGGAAGAGTCCAAGTGCTAATAGCTGAAGGGGGCGTGTGATTTGTCAGGTTATGTCAATGATTTTTGGCTTAAAGTTTGATATAAAACACACGGTGCATGCTTTGGCCCATTAACCAAGTATAGTAGACCCATTAAGCACATTATTTATTATTTAAAATATTTTTTTTAGGAAATTTTGCGAAAATATTAGCTGAGTTCTCTGAAAATTCATTTTTTTGTCGAAAATTAATATCGTTTAAAAATACAACTTGGCGTGTAAAAACACATCAGAAGGCCTCATTTTCGAAAATTCTGTTTTAAATTCACCACATATTAAAAACTTAAAAATAATTATTTAATAAAATATTTTCTCTCCAATGGTCTCCGGTCTCCATTCATCGATCGCGACTCGAATACCCTTTGAAAACACATTTTTATGCATTCATGTGGAAAGGTACATTTTAAACATGTAATCATGCATATCATAATTAATTCATGCAGCTAAAACCATTTAATTAGTCATTTTTCATTTTTCCTAGATTTGCATGCAGTTGGATTATGTCATCGTGTTTTGGACCTTACAATTCTCCATCCAATATTGATGTCTCAAATCCCAGTGATCAACATCTTAACAAATCTCCTGGAATTTATGTTGATGTGAGTTTTCTTGATCTGACATTACGTACTCCGATATAGAAATATCATGTTAATCAAATGGATGAAATTAGACGAGCTTATATCAAGATGGGACCATGTTCACCAATTAAGAATGAGTATCCACCGACTAAATTTGGAAGTCAAAATCGACGATTCTAAGGTCACTGGTTTATGAAATTTACTTGGTTAGAGTAATCTTCTTCGAACGATGCTGCATTTTGTTTTCCGTGCTTCATGTTTGAACATAAACATCCTCGTAATCCTGTATTTACAATGGATGGATTCAAATATTGGAAGCAAATTAATGATGATGATAGATATGCATTTTTGGGGCATATAGGACGCAATACTCCACCACATAACATTGTTGTGGAATATCTTGATAATTTGATAAATATTCCTTGTTATATTGGGAAAGTGATAAATGCACAATCTTCATAGGGAAAACAGAAGAACATATTGTGGCTTACAACAACTATTGAAAGAATTCGATGGCCCACTTTGCAAGGATGTTCATTTTGAGGGCATGATGAATCTCCATCTTTTAATAATCGTGGAAATTTGTTGGGATGATAAATTTTATAGGAAAAATGAATGAGTATTGGGGTCATAGTCTTAGAGAAAGCTCCAAAGAATGCAAAGTATACTTCATCTAATATTTAGAAAGATGTCTTGAATACCATTTCCAACTAATTGAGAGCCAAGATTCGTAAAGAAATTGGGGATGAAAAATTCTGCATTTTAGTTGATGAAGCGAGAGATGCATCTAACAAGGAGCAGATGGCTATTGTATTAAGATTTGTGGATACTGAAAGCTTTTTATGAGAGCGGTTCTTTGCCATTGTACACGTGACAGATAAAAATGTTGCAACGCTTAAGAAATAAATATCTGATGCACTTAGTCATTATGACTTGCATATCCACAATATGCGTGCACAATGATATGATGGTGCAAGCAATATACGCGGTTCTTGGAATGGATTGCAGGCTCTTTTCTTGAAAGATTGCTCGCGTGCATATTATGTACATTGTTTTGCTCATCATTTTCAACTAGCATTAACTACAACTGCTAAAAAAGAGTTATCCATTTGGTTATTCTTTTCAAAATTGAATTCCATTTGTAATCTCCTCAAAGCATCTCCTAGGCCAAACACAATCCAATCCAACACCTAGGACAACACCAAGCTTCAACCGAGAACACAAAAATCTGTACGGTGATGTTTCTGAAATTTCGTTTTGTTGCTGTCATGCATCATACCAGTGGCCATATGGTTGACCATGGCTTGATCTAGACATCATGGGGTATGGTGTGAACCAGGGCTAAGTGGCAGAGGCCAACCAAGGTCCACTCCAAACCACCAAAACCGAAAAGGCATGTGCAGAATTTTAAAGGGGTCGAAGGGGGATGTTCTTGTTTTTTATTTAAAAACCGATTTAACCATGGACCAAGCCTCGAAGGGGCGACTTGGTCATGTCTTAGACATGATAGGGAAGTGTTCTAACCATGGCTATATGCCCCTAGGGTAGTCAAGATCAGAAACTTTCTCCATGGACAGCAACTAAAAAAATCGAGCACAAGATGACACTTAATGGGGTGTTGCTGTCATCTCTGGATTTAGGCTTGTGTGGGACTCGAACCAATGGACAAACGTGTTCCTAACATGTCCTAGTACATGCATAGGAGCAGCCTTGGAAGCCTGGAATCGAACCATACCCTGAAACCATCGAAACAATGCAACCCGTGAAGCATGTAATGTAGGAAAAACTGTGCAGAAATTTTTGTACCATAAACTTGCTGAAAATTTCGGTTTTTGCTTGAATGAAACCATGAGTATGTTGTTTCAAAATACTAATATGACTTTATTGAAGAGAAAATAAAAATATATACATGCCTTGGTTCGTTTTGAAAGAAAAACGAACGAAACGACGACGCGGCGCGGAGGAGACGGAGTGATCTTCCTTCCTTCTACTCGATTTTTTTCTCTATTAATTCCCTAGCTCACTCTCGATTTTCCTCTCAATGTTGGCTCTAAAATTCGAAATAATGGAGAGGGAGGGAATGGTTAAGAATGATGAAGGGGAGTTGCAATATAGAAGGGATGGCAAGACCAAGTCTTGCTCTCTTTGAATTTGAAATGGTTTGATATTCAAAATTATTTGGAGGGATGACCGATTCCTCAAGGCTACAACAAGGCAAGGATAATGATCTATTATTGATTAATGGTGGTAAATAAATGAAAAGATTATCATGCTAAGAAATAATAAAGAAAAGGTCAAAGGTGGTGAGTAGTCAAAGAAATGCTTAATCACTAATGGGGTGGCCGAAAATTAATGATAATGGTAGGGAAATTATTTCTTAATTATTGAATTATAAATCTCTATTGTTTTATCTACCCATTAATATTTTAGTGAATTAATAAATTTATTAAGGAATATGTTGGAAACGAAATTCCGGCGTTTGACAAAAGATTTACCAACTGAATCCAGCAACTGAATTTGACTAACTGATCGACGTAACTGAACACGTCATCAGTCAACTGATTGCTAAAACTGAAGTCTATTCCATCGTCAACTGATCTTTACCAGCTGATCTCTCAGCTGTACACGTCAGCGACAACCGACAAATAGTACAGCTATCTGCAACTGGTAGTGGCTCGCCGCATTTCAGAATGAACAGTGTATGATTGTCAGAATATATCGACGTCGCAATCAACGGTTAGAATATTCAAATATCTTTAATGTTACCGTTGAGAGGGAAGCCTATAAATAGTCGAAGACAGCAGCTGAAGAACATCCGACTCTCAGTTATCTTATCTTACTTTCTGTTACGCTACAAAAATATCCAATTACATTCAGAAATCAAGCTCACGCTTATCAGTTATATTAGTAGTATTCTAGACTACGCTCTTGAGCTTAACATAGCACTTTGTAATCGATTAATAGATGTTCCAAGTAGTGCTAAGATCAGTTACGATCTGTAAAAGTGTTGTATACTAAGAGTTTCAGTATTGGCAAAGTGATAAGTCAAAACTGAAGTGGGTCAGTACACCTTTTGTATTTGATCAAAGTCTTTTAGTGAATATCCTATCTGCGTGATAGAACGGGTGACGTAGGAGTTATTCAAGTCTCCGAACATCCAGAAACAATTTGTGGTGTTATTACTTTCAGTTATCATTTTCAGTTAGATACTCTATCTTTCAGTCAGTTAGTTTTCCGCAACTGTTTGTTCAGTTTAACTGATTGTTATTGACCGACGAGATATTTAGATTCAGTTTGTCGAAGAATAATTTTAATTGAGCAGTGTTTATTCAACCCCCCCTTGTAAACACTCTTCACCCGATTCACCGATCCTTTCAAGTGGTATCAGAGCAAGTCATATCCTTTCAAAGATTATCTATACTCAAATCGCTCACTATGTCTTCATTCAACAAGATTCATATGTTCTCCAAATAAGATTTCGATGATTGGAAGATCAGGATGCAGGCTCATCTAGCTGCACAGGATGATGACATGTGGTACGTTATAACTGACGGACCCATGAAGATCTTGAAAGCCAACACAGCAGTTGCAATCACAGATGGGGCACCTCACCGTATTGAAAAGCCCAGAGATGAGTGGACTGCTGAAGACAAGAGAAAAGCTAATTTGGATAATGTAGCAAAAGACATATTGTACAGAACACTGGACAAAGTGACGTTCAGTAAAATCAAGATGTGCAAAACAGCCAAAGAGATATGGGAGAAATTAATCCAGCTTTGCGAAGGCAATGAACAAACCAAAGAAAACAAGCTATCTGTTGCTGTACAAAAGTTCGATAACATCAGAATGAAAATTGGAGAAACAATGCATGAATATGATGAAAGAACCAGTTGCATCATCAACGAACTAAATGCACTTGGAAAAGTGAATACCAATAAAGAAGTAGCATTGAAGGTTATCAGAGGTCTTCCCAAAGAATGGAATGTGAAAACCATGGCTATGAGGGACTCTAAAGATCTGAACAAAGTTGAACTCAATGATCTGTTCGCTGACTTAAAAGCATATGAATTTGAACTGCAAACTCGAGAAGGAGAACCATCTACCCCAGCAGCAACTACTGCCTTAGCTGCTGTAAGATCAGAACCAACTGGTTCAGTTGAGAAAGCTGCAGATCAATTAAGCAATGACGCCATGTCATTGTTCATCAGGAAATTCGGAAGATTCATGAGGAAGAATCAAGGGGATTTTCAGAAGCAGTACCAAAGAAACAATTCCAGAGAAGATTCCAATGCATGCTACAACTTTGGCAAACCTGGTCATTTTATTGCTGACTGTCCCAAGCCTAAAAAGGATAGTCAAGTTTCAACTGAAAGAAAGAAGAAAGTGTATGAGCATAAGAGGAGATCTAAGGACGATAAGAAGCCTTAAAGAAATAAGCATGAAGTACTCCTAGCTGAGGATAGCAAAGCCAAATGGGCAGAGACTGACAGCGAAGAGTCAGAACCAGAAACCTCTTGTAGCTCTAGTGAAGATGAGGAAGAAGTAAAGTGCTTGATGGCTGATGACACAGAAGTTCAATCAAGCAGCCAACAGGTATTTGACTTCAGCTCAACTGATTTCACAAGAGAGGAACTTATTTCGACTCTTCATGACATGGTTAGTGAATATCAAAAGCTTGCCTTATCATTTGAAAAGGCCAGAGTAGAGCAAACTGATCCTATTGACAATAAGACAACAACTGATATATCAGTTGAGTCTAAAAAGGGTGATTGTCGAACTCAATACTGAAAGGAGCAAGGATCAATTAATGATTCAAAAGTTAATGCTTGAAAACACAAAGCAAACTGAGCTCATTCAGGCTTGGAATAAATCATCCGTAGCATTGACCGATATACAGAACTCTCAGAAATCATTTACTGATAAAACTGGCTTAGGGTTCAGTAACCAGGATGAAATACTTCCAAAGATATTCAACCAAAACTGAATATGGATAAAGGGAAATATATTCACTTTGTCAAATCAGTTATGGTACAAGAACAAGCTGAGCCGAGTAAATTGATTGAACAGCCAACTCACAATATGAGCAAGGGCAAAAGATGTGGTATTGGTTATAGCCCAAGAGTTGTGACTGACTCACGAAGTCAGCCACCAAAATTTTTCAGCAAAAATTATTCAAATGGCTATTCAAACTACTATAACAGCAAGCTAGTTCAGAAAAGATACTGGCTGAACAATCAGCCGAAAAAGGTCAAATCACATGTGTATCTTCTGCACACCATACACCACACACACACAGACCGGGAAAGACAATTTGGAATACAGCAACTGGACGGTCAGTTAGACTGATCCATGTTTGGATTCCTAAAGGACTAATCAACTTTGGACCCAAATAGAAAAGGGTACCACAATCTTATCTTGTGTTTGATTGCAGGTAATAGGTACAAGCATTGGATCTATATGGTATTTGGACAGTGGCTGTTCACGCCACATGACAGGAGATTCAAATTTATTATCTCAACTGATCAAGTACACTGGACCAAACATCAGTTTTGGAGATAATTCTAAAGGTAAAACTGTGGGTAAGGGTAAGCTTATCCATGGTAACTTCACCATTAATAATGTTTTATTAGTTGAGAATCTCAAGTATAATCTGATCAGTATCAGTCAGTTATGCGATAATGGATTCTCAGTTCAGTTTGACAAACATTCTTGTTCAGTCAAAAACTCAACTGAAGAGATCATCCTAACTGGCAAAAGGTTTGGAAACACTTACAAAGTCAGCTGGAATGATCAACCTTATGCACCAGTATGTTTTATTGTTTCAAAAACTTCTAAAAACTGGTTGTGGCATAAGAGATTGAACCACCTAAATTTCAAATCTATTGCATATTTGAGTAACCACGATCTTGTTACTGGATTGCCCAAAATGGATTTTATCAAAGACAAAATTTGCTCAGCATGTCAGTTTGGTAAACAAATCAAATCCTCTTTTATGAACAAGGGTCTTATATCTTCTTCCCAATGCTTAGAACTGTTACATATGGATCTATTTGGTCCTATACCAGTCATGAGCTTAGGGGGAATGAAATACACCTTGGTGGTTGTAGATGATTTTTCAAGATTCACTTGGGTTATATTTCTCAAGTCCAAAGACCAAACTGCTGCTCAAATGATTAAACTTTTCAAGAGATTATTAGATGAAAATTCAGTTGGAATTGATAGAATCAGATCCGATCGAGGAACTGATTTATCAATCAAATTCTTTCAAATTATTTAGAGAATACCAGAATCAAGCATGAGCTGTCAGCAGCCAGAACTCCTCAGCAAAATGGTGTAGCTGAAAGGAGAAATCGGACCCTCAAAGAGGCTGCTAGAACAATGCTTGCTGATTCCTCTATCTCTCAAAGGTTTTGGGCAGAGGCAGTGAACACTGTGTGTTACACTCAAAACAGATCAATGATTAATAAGAATCATATGAAAACACCTTATGAGATCTGGCATGGAAGAAAAAGTGTGGTTTCCTACTTCAAAATATTCGGCTGCAGATGTTTTATACTTGTCAATGGTAAAACCTATTTAAAAACTTTTGACGCTAAATCTGCAGAAGGAATATTTCTTGGTTATTCTTCAGTGAGTAAAGCCTATAGAGTCTTCAACAAAAATACTTTGAATGTTGATTAATCTATTCATGTTGTGTTTGATGAGTCTACACTAACTTCTAAGCCAACTGATACAGTTGAGCTAGCTGATAGATACAGATATAAGCTTGGATGATGATGATGAAGAAGATATCCATCTTAATCAAAACAACCTCCAATCACCTGAACCCGACATATTGGATCAATCAGCTGAATTGGAAGCAAATCTTGATAATCAGTTAGTGGAGCATACAAATGAGAATCAGTTGCCAACTGAATTAGCTCCAACTGAAACTGAAGACATTCAGTTACCTACTGAGGAAATTGCTAATACAGAAGAAACAAATGCTGAACTTAGATGGAAGAAATCACATCCTCCAGAATTAGTGATAGGTAATCCATCTGATCCGGTAAGAACAAGAAATCAAATGCTTAACTTATTTATTCATTCAGCCTTTGTATCTCAACTGGAGCCAAAGAAAACTGATGAAGCTCTTGCTGATCCGAACTGGATAAATGCAATGCAAGAAGAGCTAAATCAGTTTACCCATAACAATGTCTGGAACTTAGTTCCAAGACTACTCTCTAAAACTGTGATAGGTACAAAGTGGGTGTACAGGAACAAGCTAAACGAAGATGGTTCAGTTGTGCGCAACAAAGCAAGGCTAGTAGCACAAGGATATAGGCAGGAAGAAGGAATTGATTACGATGAGACATATGCACCAGTTGCAAGACTGGAGGCAATCAGAATATTCCTTGCCTATGCCTCATTCAAAAACTTCAAAGTCTATCAAATGGACGTAAAGAGTGCATTTCTGAACGGCCAGCTGCAGGAAGAAGTCTACGTTGAACAACCTCTAGGTTTTGTCAATCATCACCTTCCTGATCATGTCTATCATTTGAACAAAGCTTTATACGGTCTTAAACAAGCTCCAAGAGCTTGGTACGAAACCCTTTCAAAATTTCTAACTGATCATGACTTTTCTGTTGGATCAGTTTATAAGACATTGTTCAAATTCTCCAAGAATGATCATATTCTACTTGTTCAAATTTATGTTGATGATATTATTTTTGGGTCAACTAACCCCAAATATGCGAGAAATTTTCCAAGTTAATGCAGGAGAAATTCGAGATGAGTATGATGGGTGAACTGACATTCTTCCTTGGTCTACAAGTGAAACAACTGGATTCAGGAACTTTTATCACTCAAACCAAATACACTAAGGAATTGCTGAAGAAATTTGGCATGGAATCATGTTCAGCTGCAAGCACCTCTATGAGCTCATCAGCTAAATTAGACACTGATCAAGGGGGAATATCAGTTGAGACGACGCTTTACAAAGGTTTAATAGGTTCATTATTGTACCTAACTGCCAGTCGTCCTGATATTGTGTTTGTTGTATGCATGTGTGCAAGATTTCAAGCTAATCCTAAGCAATCACATTTCTTTGCTGCCAAACGTATCTTGAAATATCTTAAAGGCACGCAAAATGTTGGATTATGGTACTCTCTAGATTCATCTTTCAATTTAGTTGGCTATTCAGATGCAGACTATGCAGGATGCAAGCTTGATCGAAAAAGTACAAGTGGATCATGTTAGTTTCTAGGAGACTAACTGATTTCTTGGTTCATTAAGAAACAAACATCCATAGCAACTTCCATAACTGAAGCAGAATATCTTGCTGCTGGAAGCTGCTGTGCCCAACTGCTCTGGATTCAGCAACAACTAAAAGATTATGGTGTTGATGCAAAGGAATCGCCAATATTCTGTGACAACACAAGTACAATTGCTATTACGTATAATCCAGTTCTTCACTCCAGGACTAAGCACATAGATGTCAGACATCACTTCATCAGAGATCATGCTTTAAAGAAGAAAATCAGATTGGAATAAGTATCAACTGAACAGCAAGCGGCTGATATCTTCACCAAACCACTGGCTGAGACTAAGTTTTCTCATTTTCGCAATATACTTGGATTAATTGATTTTTCCTAATTAATTGTTATTGCTTGTAATTCATATGTCAGCTGTACTGTTTTCCTACTGATTATTTAAAGTGAGTTGTTTATCCATATGAGTTTTAACTGATGTCAGTTAGCATTTCATTAGTTCACAAGTTTGTATCTCATACAGATCATTGCGTGCAGAAACAAAGAAAAACGACGCTTAATCAAAATAAACATTTTATTTATCCATAAAAGTTGGAGAGGACTAGATTTTCATAAGTCTCTTCTACACTAGCTATCCACATCCTCATCCAAACAGCTAGAGCTGAGGAAGAGGTCTTGCAGAAGCTGTGCGAAGAGGCAATGCTATTAAGAGTCTCCAGCTCCTTGCGAAGCATCAACTGATAGAGATGGCCCTCCTTGAAGGCATCCACCTCTGCAGAAATGTTTAGGTGCTTTCGCACCTCTCTCAGCTGGGCCATCCGCCTGAAGGTGGTAACCCTCCCAGAGTTGTACAGGAGTTCCAGCCCCAGTAACTCTTCCCAGTAGGGAAGACTGGCATAGAAAACCTCGTCCTCTATAACAGCTTTTCGGGCTTCAAGAGAAAGTGAAGAGACGATTGAACTACTTGCTCCTTCCATTTTTTTCTTAATATTGTCTGCTGATACTTGTGACTAACTCCTCATCTCTTATTTATAGGCCAAGTCGAGGAAAATGAAAGGACATTTCCTTAAGTGACGATTACTCTACCAAGCCTCAGGATTTTCTTAATTAATTTGGCTTATTTTATTGTCATTTTCTTTAATGCATCTATTTAGGGGGAATGGTGGTTTAAGAGGTTAACTGAGAAGACAGTGGTTAGTGAATTCTCAACTGAAAGGACTCAGTTTTACTAACTGATCGTTTAGTTGAATATTCCACTAATCTTCTCATATAAGTTAACTACTTAAATCCATTATATTCTAAATCAATGACATGACTGTCTGCTAACTCATGATGAATTTCAGGTTATAACGTGGACATATTTTTAACCGCTCAAAATTGTACACACGCTTATAGCACACGTACACACTTTGCTTTTTCAAAATTTCTACGGACTGACACGTGTCCAGAATTTGAATAGTCACGTACATATGTACCATTACCCGCTTCATTTCAGTTTCACCTTACAATTGTCCACAAATTTTTTGAAAGCAAGATCTATTCTATTCTTCAATTTCGTTTCAGGAACTCACTCACTTATCAATGACAACCCAAATTCCCGCTTTTATGCTGAACGCTATGGCTATCAATTTTGGATCCATCTTATCCTTCGGCGATGCTGAAGTCCAGAAGGTGTTTCAGAAACTTGAAACTGCTGGACTCAGAACATTTTTGGGACAATCCTCACAAGACATCTATCCCAAAGAACTTCAGGATTTCTAATCCACCGACATGGTTGATTCTGAGGGTAACATTAATTCTACTGTCAATGGTCAATTGCTGACCATCTCTGAAGACTCTCTTGGGGAATTATTTTCTTTGCCCTCTGATGGTTTGACACAACTTTCGGATGTTAAAGCATCTGATATTGAAGAAATGCAAACCCTTCTCTCTGCTGATGGATGGAAGATTAAGGTTTCCGACCCTAATAAGGAACTATAGCATGAAGTTCAGTTGCTTGCTGATGTAGTTGCTAAAGGGCTTTTGGCAAAAGTTGGATCATTTGCTGCCCTCACCTTGGAGAAGTTTCAAGCCATTTCTGTTATTATGGCTGATCGCAAGCTCAACTGGAAGCACCTTATCTTTAACACTCTGAAGAATATGTTTCTGTCTTCAAAACAGTCCAAGGGTTTCGCTGTACAAATCAGTTATCTGTTTAAAGTAAAAGGATTAGTGGCTGATGATTCTGAAAGGTCATCGAAATTTAAGGTGTTCAATGCAAAGAACACGATGCCAATCAAAACCAAAATGGACATAACTCCTGCTCAGTTAGTACAAATCAAACAGGAGATTGGGACTCAGCTAGCAGCTCATAAATCATTTAAGAAGAACAAAACGTTGGTTCAACTGAAGGTCGCCAAAAGAAAATTAGTGTTGAGTGCATCTGAATCAGAGAAGACTCCATCCCCTCAGTTGAGTCCAAATAATTAAATTAATTCAAGTGTTGGATTAATTAAATAACATTGGGCCTTGTAGAGCCCAATTGGAAATAATTATTTAACTAGTGGGCTTGAGTAAAATCAAGTAAAGTCTAGTTGGGCTCAAAATGTTTGAGACAATTAAAAGTCCATGGGCTTTGCAAAAGTTGCAAGCCCACTAGGGTTTGCATGCTTGGGAGATCAATGGTTGGAGAATACTTTTGAATAAAATATTGCATGGCATGCAAGACAACTTTTTTCAAAACCAAGAAATTTTCTCCCTCCTCCCATTATTCTACCTTGGCCGAAATCTTGGAGGTTTTTTCTCTCAAGTTTTTCTTTTCTTTGTTCTTCATTTTGTTGGAGAATAAACCCTTCTCTTTGATAAATCCTCAAACTTTTCTAGTGCAATTTTTGAGGGGGTTTACCTTGCTAGTGGTGGGCCTTATTTTGAAGGAAAGGGAGGTGAAGCTTGTAGATCTTCAACCTTGAAGAGCTTTGTTGTTTACAACAAAGTTGGTGCCATACATCAACCTCAAGAGGTTGATAGGTAATCACTTTCTAACATCCTATGTATGTGATTACTTTTGTAAATATTACACATTAACAAAAGGGGGGGGGGGGGGGGGGGGGCCGAAATTTATGTGCATGAAAAATGAAATTTTTGCTTCCGTTGCGTTTCCGGCCTCCGTAACCGGTCCGCTTTCAAGTGGTATCCGAGCTAAGGTTACGGTTTTTGTGTAATATTTGCATAATATTATGTTGAGATCGATTTCTAACCGCTTGAGAATTTTTGTGCATAAATATTCATCAAGGCCGAAAATTTTGGAGCAAAACAAAAAAAAAAAATTAATTTTTTCGGGCAGCATGTTGTTGCCCGAGGGCTGCCCGAGCTGCCCGGAAATTTCGGGCAGCGAAGGGCAGCCCGAGGGGCTGCCCGACAAGGTGCAGAATTTTTAAAATAAAAAATTTTTTTTTTGTTGTTGCCGGAATCCGGCGACGGCGATGACGACTAGGGTTTCCAAAAGTGTTTTGGACAATCTTAGTGTCATGGGCCTTGAGATGTTGGGCCATTGGATGACCAACATAATTTGTGAAATTTAAATGGGCCAAAACATTTTTGGTGAAAAATGGTTTTTGGGCCCTTAAGTTTGAATTTACAATTGTTGCACATATTTTCTCATAAAATAAATATTGAAGTAGGACTTTAATTATTTATAGTAAATTGTGATTTACAAGAAATTCGATTATAAATAAATTAATTTGAAAGTAGACAAATGTGTTTGTATACTTTGTTAATTTAATTTATAATTGTGGCGGTTAGTGATTGGATCAAGATATGTAATATTGGATCAATTAATTATAGTGATAATTAATTGATGGTGTATGATATGTGATATTATGCATGAAGGATGATCAAAAGCCCAAGCCCAATTTGCTAGGTATATGCTAGGATATTTGTGTTGTATGATTGTAATAATTATCAATTTAAAGTTGGCTTGGTTTATGGCCCGTTCCCACCCCATGAGATGTATCCCTATGTGCCATGGATATTTATTTGTAAATATTAGAATAGGGGAAGATCAAGATTGGAAGATGGTGGCCTTGGTGATTATGAAGATCGAAGACATGTAATATTGGATGCTAATGTAATAATTTAGTTGCATTGCATCCCGTGCATTTACCCTAGGATTGGACCTAGGCCCGTGTTTGGCTCACACGGGCCATTAGTTTTGGGGCAATTGATCATCTTTGTACTGTTTTCTATTTATAATATATGCATGATATGTTATAAATAATGAGTATGTGCGTTATTATTATTATAATAACAAAGTTGCATGAATCCGGCAAACATACGATCAAACATGGCGAGATTTTAAAATAAAATTAATGATGAGACCTTTCAAAATTAAAAAACCCTCATTTTGAATAAGATTCAAAATTAATATAAAGTCCGAAAAGGGGAATTATAAATTTGTTTATAATTTTCTTGTCTTCCATCGACAATGGATGCATGATGAACGCTACCCGTACTCGGGGCTCGGCTCATATTATTGAGGGGGCCCTGGGTGCCGGAAAGCTGTGACATCCATTGACATGGTGATGTGAACTACGTGGAACTCCCATGATTTCGGCTCATATTATTGAGGGAACTCATGGCGACCGTCCATTAAGGTTCAATATCGATGGGTTAGGCTTGACACGTAAAGATGAACGACTTCATATTACTGGGTCCTAATCAAACGTGAGACAAAAGTATACGTAGAGGGTTGCATGGCGATGCAATTGGAAACTACCTTTTAGGAATTGTGATGGCCGATATTATTCGGGATCACAATTCGCTAATTGGACCTTACGTACCTACTGAGGAAAGTGTTTCCCGTTTTCACTAGAGGGTAGTGAAAATGTCAAAACAGTGGGAGCGATAATTTATAAAGTAAAAGTCCAAACTTTATATCTTATTAAGTATTTTGAAATAATCATTAACATTTATCTGTTTTACTTTTCAGTACAAATCTTTGACAATGTCATCAATTCGCAACCCGTTTTCCGTAATTCTCGAAAACCACGTTCTAACCGGACCAAACTATATCACTTGGCTAAGAAATCTAAAGATTGTCTTGAACTCGGAGAAAATCGCATACACACTGACTGAGTCGCCCCCTGATGAGGCTCCGACTAACTGCAGTCCCGAGGAACTGCAGACCTACAAGGATTGGTGCGACCATGACTTGAAGGCCAATTGTTACATGCAGGCTTCGATGAACGATGAGCTGCAAAGGCGATTCGAGGATGCTAAGAATGCTGCTGACATTCATATGCACCTCAAGGAGCTCTTCGGTGAGCAAACTCGGCCTTTGAGGCATGCCACAGTAATGGAGCTCATCACTTTACGCATGCGAGATGGGACTTCGGTCCATGAGCATGGCCTAAAGTTGATTGGGCTCGTGGACAAGCTTGTTGGCATGGATTTGATCTTGCCATCGGAGTTGACCACTGATGTGCTGCTGCTGTCGCTGCCTAGCTCTTTCGATCCTTTTGTCGTGAACTTCAATATGAACAAGCTCGAGCCCAGCCTTGAAGAGTTGGTGAACATGCTTGTGACCTTTGAGTCCACCATCAAGAAGGAGAAGCCGGTTCTTTATGTGGGCTCTTCATCTGGCACGAAGACCGGTCCACCTGGGAAAGGAAAGAAGCGTTCTTTCAAGCGCCCCAAGAAGAGCGAGCCCTTGAAGAGGTAGACTCCGAGTCCCATAGTGGCAGCCGCGCCAGCCAAGGCTGAGAAGACAGTTGACATCTGTCATCACTGCAAGAAGCCTGGACATTGGAGGCGTAACTGCAGGGAATATCTTGCGCAGAAGGGTTCTGGCAAAGGTATGTTCTTTATTGAAGTAAATATCTCGATTAACTCTACTTCTTGGGTATTGGATACCGGCTGTGGCTCACATCTCTGTAATGATTTGCAGGTGATGGGAAGAAGTAGAAGGCTCCGAGAGGGTGAGACCTTCTTAAGGATGGGCAATGGAGCAAGGGTTGCTGCCAAAGCTGTTGGAGATGTTACTTTAATCTTGAACAAAGATTTTAAGTTTGTATTAAGAGATGTTTTATTTGTACCAGACTTGATTAAAAACATTATTTCCATTCCTATGCTTGATATTGATGGATTTTCTTGTTCATTTGGCAAAAGTGTTTGCAATATTTACAAGAATGAATGTTTAGTTGGTACCGGTGAACTTGAAAACAATCTCTACACCTTAAAATTAAAAGATATTCCACTTAACAATGTCCAAACGATAACTACAACAAATAAGCGCAAACAAGATACTCTTAATTCGGCACAATTATGGCATGCTCGATTAGGTCATATTTCCCTAAGAAGGATGAACAAGCTAGTGGGAGTTGGCATGTTTGATATGTCCGATATTAATGCTCTCACGACTTGTGAATCCTGTCTAAAAAGAAAGATGACCAAAATTCCCTTTAAGGGCCATGCGGAGCGAGTCAAAGGGTTATTGGATTTGATCCATACCGACGTGTGCGGTCCACTTAGCATCACGACTAAGCATGGACATTCCTACTTCATCACCTTTACCGATGACTTTTCGAGGTATGGGTATGTGTATTTGTTGAAATACAAGTCTGAAGCCTTTGAAAGGTTCAAAGAATTCAGAAGTGAAGTAGAGAAACAATTGGGACGAAGCATCAAGACACTTCGATCGGATCGAGGTGGTGAGTACTTGAGTGCCGAGTTCCAAGAGTATCTTAGAGAGAATGGGATTCTCTCACAGTGGACTCCGCCCGCTACACCGCAGTTGAATGGTGTTTCGGAGCGTCGTAACCGGACTTTGATGGACATGGTTCGGTCTATGATGGGGTTCACGGAGTTGCCGCCATCCTTTTGGGGATATGCGCTTGAAACAGCGGCACTGTTGTTGAACAATGTCCAAACAAAGGCAGTTGACAAGACTCCATATGAGATATGGATGGGTAAGCCTCCCAAGTATTCTTATCTTAGAATATGGGGTGCCCTGCTTACGTGAAGTAGACAGTGGGAGATAAATTGGATAGTCGATCCATTTTATGCTACTTTGTGGGATATCCAAGGAATTCCGTTGGATATTGTTTCTATCATCCCCAAGAAACAAATGTGTTTGTTTCTAGGAATGCAACCTTTTTGGAAAGAGAATTTCTATTGGATAGAAAGGGAGAGATGATAGAACTCGAAGAGGTTCGAGAGACACCCACAGTTGTAGAACCCACACCCAATGAGCTAAGTGAGGAGATACAAGCTCCTAGGAGATCCGAGAGGATCTCGAGACCACCTGTGAGGTATGGTCTGCTTCTTGAAGAGGGCCATGATGAGCCTAATCTTGGATGTGATCCAAGGACCTTCAAGGAAGCGTTATCGGATGCCGATTCATCCAAGTGGCTTGAAGCAATGGAATCTGAGATGAATTCCATGCATTCGAACCAAGTGTAGAATCTTGTGGATCCACCTGAGGGAACTGTTCCCATAGGGTGTAAATGGATTTACAAGAGGAAACTTGGGGCGGATGGGAAGGTATTGACCTTCAAGGCGCGATTGGTAGCAAAAGGGTATACTCAAAGGCAAGGTGTTGACTATGAGGAAATCTTTTCTCCAGTTGCGATGTTCAAGTCCATTAGGATATTGCTAGCCATAGCTGCATGGTATGACTATGAGATATGGCAGATGGATGTGAAGACAGCCTTCCTTAATGGGGATATTAAGGAAGAAATTTACATGTCTCAACCTGAAGGGTTTACATCCATCGGAAGTGAGCATATGGTATGCAAACTTCAAAGATCTATTTATGGTCTTAAGCAGGCATCGAGGAGCTGGAACCTCAGATTCGATAGTACAATCAAAGAGTTTGGTTTTACTAAGAATCCTGAGGAACCCTGTGTGTATAAGAAGGTCAGTGGGAGTGCTGTGACATTCCTTGTTCTTTATGTTGATGACATTCTACTCATTGGGAATGATGTAGGAATGTTGCAATCAACAAAGATCTGGTTAGCAAGTAAGTTCTCAATGCAGGACTTGGGTGAAGCATCTTTTGTATTGGGAATACAGATCTATAGAGATAGATCAAGAAGATTGCTTGGTCTCACCCAGTCCACATACATTGATACCATCGTGAAGCGGTTCTCGATGGATGAGTCCAAGAGAGGACATCTACCAATGTGTCATGGCGTGTCCCTATCCAAGTCTATGTCTCCCAAGACTGATGCAGAGATAGCGGCGATGACACGAATTCCGTATGCTTCGGCTATTGGTAGTATCATGTATGGGATGATATCTACACGTCCTGATGTGGCATTTGCACTAAGTGTAGTGAGTAGATATCAATCCAACCCTGGTCTTCCACACTGGAAAGCTGTGAAAGACATCCTCAAGTATTTGAGAAGGACCAATAAGTTGTTTTTGGTCTATGGGGGTGGAGAACTAAAATTGGAAGGCTATACCGACTCTAGCTTCCAAAGCGATGTTGATGACTCGAAGTCAACCTCCGGATTCATATTCATGCTCAATGGTGGTGCTGTCTCTTGGAAGAGTTCCAAGCAAGACAGTACTGCGGATTCCACCACTGAGGCAGAATACATTGCTGCATCGGCTGCAGCAAAGGAGGCTGTTTGGATTAGGAATTTCGTCCAAGAGTTGGGCGTCATTCCAAATGAAGTTGCTCCTATCCCGGTGATGTGCGACAACACGGGAGCCATAGCTCAGGCGAAGGAGCCAAGGTCTCATCAGAAGTCCAAACACGTATTGAGAAAGTACCACATCCTCAGAGAGATCGTGGAAAGAGGAGATGTCGTGATTGACAAAGTCGGCTCCGCAGATAATGTTGTTGATCCACTAACTAAGCCTTTACCAGGACCATCGTTCGAGAAGCATCGCGAATCAATGGGTCTGAAGTATATGGGTAGTTGGCTCTAGTGCAAGTGGGAGATTGTTAGAGTAGGTGCACGTTGAGCCAAGTGTTGGCCGACTGTTCACGATGAAACTCTTTGTATAAACGATCTTTATTTTAATAATATTTGAATTTATTAATTTGGCGCATCTTTATCTTTATACCCATGCTAGTTGCATAGATAAAGTCCTTGAATATACTAATAGTAGAAAGAATATGAGATGCTCATATGATGAGTATCATGAAACTCATATTTGGAATACTGTATATTCTAAACCGTTCCTAGTCGATTCAGCCGCCACTAAGAAGGATAAAGGCCGCTCGAGTTAGAGACTAATATCTGCGATGTGAGTACCATGTTTCATTGGTAGGGGACATTGTGATGTCCGAACATGCAGATAGGTGCTCCTTGTAGAGTGCACTGAACAACCCTCCATAAAAGGACTTTCCAAGTGGTTCTCACTTATCGAATGGAAAAGTCCTGGTTTATGGTTGTACAGAATTAGTCCTTATGAACCCGGGACAACATTGAGACTCTATGTGCTAGAATTACACTTTGACTTGTTTACCGACTCTCATGGGGTCATCAGGTGGCAAGGTTGGGTGTTCTGTCGAAACACATAGGAGTCGATGCATTGTAGTCGGGGATTCACCGCTTACCTACGGGTATGGATATCCTATGTGTTTTTCATGTATGTGTGGGTTGAAATCTCTGATCAGAGTATGGTGGTAATTATGAAAGGGGTTTCATAGATTACACCATCGATGCAACCACAACATGACACATAGTATCGATTCATTGACAACTCTCGATAAACCAATAGTTGTCGAATCGGTCGGGATATATGAGTTGAAGGGACCGTACTGTACGCTAACCATAATTGAATGGTTCTTGCAGGCACTATCATGTGATACCTAGGGAATCACGTAAGCGATGCTGCTAGGCGTTTAACGTGATTGGTTGGGTAGTATCAGACTTGAGTTCTGACGTTCTTACTATCAAGGAGTTGATAAGTAAGAATGGAGCACTTGGGGTATGCTCGAATAAGGACATGTTTAGTCCGAATCACATAGAGATGTTAACCCACGGCTAGTTGTATCAATGAACCATTGAGGGCCACACAAGTACTAGCTTTGTAAATCCCGATGAGAAGTAAAATAGTTCAATGTGTTGAACGGCTTATAAATGTGTTTATAAGCATAAAGAAAAATAGAAGTATGACTTCTATGAGAGAAATATAAATTTTAATTTATGGAAGTGTTCCTAGATTAAAATTTGGCCAAGTAAATAATGTATTTGAAAATTGTGATTTTCATAAACATTATTATGGACTTAATTAAATTAATTCAAGTGTTGAATTAATTAAACACTAGTGGGCCTAGTTGAGTCCAAATAATTAAATTAATTCAAGTGTTGGATTAATTAAATAACATTGGGCCTTGTAGAGCCCAATTGGAAATAATTATTTAACTAGTGGGCTTGAGTAAAATCAAGTAAAGTCTAGTTGGGCTCAAAATGTTTGAGACAATTAAAAGTCCATGGGCTTTGCAAAAGTTGCAAGCCCACTAGGGTTTGCATGCTTGGGAGATCAAGGGTTGGAGAATACTTTTGAATAAAATATTGCATGGCATGCAAGACAACTTTTATCAAAACCAAGAAATTTTCTCCCTCCTCCCATTATTCTACCTTGGCCGAAATCTTGGAGGTTTTTTCTCTCAAGTTTTTCTTTTCTTTGTTCTTCATTTTGTTGGAGAATAAACCCTTCTCTTTGATAAATCCTCAAACTTTTCTAGTGCAATTTTTGAGGGGGTTTACCTTGCTAGTGGTGGGCCTTATTTTGAAGGAAAGGGAGGTGAAGCTTGTAGATCTTCAACCTTGAAGAGCTTTGTTGTTTACAACAAAGTTGGTGCCATACATCAACCTCAAGAGGTTGATAGGTAATCACTTTCTAACATCCTATGTATGTGATTACTTTTGTAAATATTACACATTAACAAAAGGGGGGGGCCGAAATTTATGTGCATGAAAAATGAAATTTTTGCTTCCGTTGCGTTTCCGGCCTCCGTAACCGGTCCGCTTTCAAGTAGTTCCTCTGCATATCATTTCACAAGAAGCTTCAATTGGTATAAAAAAGGAATCAGTTAGGATCAAAGCTCCTCTGATTCAGATCTCTCGTCCTACTGGTGTGGCACCTGCTAGACCTAAAGGCATAAAATTTGCAGAGCAGGTGGAATCTACTCGAACATGATTGGAAATTCCGCACATCATGAGTACTGATAAAGGGAAAGGGAAGTTCATCGAAGAGCCCAGACCCTCCAACCCAATTCAGACTCATATTGACCTTGTATGGGAAAAGGTTAATAGTTTTGCTGCTTCAAAAATTAAGCTCTATGATGCTTGGACAGCCTATCGCACTGAAGTTTTTGCCAGGAAATTGAAGAAGAAGTCCGAGCTGAGCAAATTCATCAAATTGGAGCAGGACAGTCAAAGCTGCCTCAATTTCTCAAGCTATGGAGAGGAAGATTTATCTATTTTATCAGACGAGATCGAAGAAGTTGGCTCAAATTGTTGCCAAGCTGAAGACCAATTACTTACCTGCAAACCCTACTGCCTACGCTGATCAAGCTGTAATTACTCAGCTAGACACCGATCTTCTAGGGCTATTATCTCAAATCAAGTTCTGGGAATTGAATCAAGAATTGGTTCTCCATCAAGAAGATTCAGATGATGACGACGAGGAAATATTTGAAGAAGCATCTTAGAACCATCATCAGCTTTAGTTATTGTTCCAACTGAAGAGCCAGTTCATAAGCCTCTTTCACCTCCTGATGAACAACAACTGTATACTGAAGCTGAGCTCTCTTTCGCACACATTGATGAAGTTATTCAAGCCGTTGTGGAAGAATCCCAGATTAGTGCACCCGTTTCTGACAAAGTTGATCACTCTGCTCATCCAATCAATCCAGAGGTCACTTTTCCTTCAGAAGAACCTATTCAGCCAGATCCATCTACTGATCAGGTTATCCCAACTGATGTGCTAGTTGATTCAATCGATCATCCTTTAGAGACACCAGTTTCAGTTTTGTCACCATCTGCTGAACCAAATCCTCCTTCACCACCTCGGGATCAAGGAGAAATCACTGCTGCTGATACTTCAGTTCGAGATGCTGCTGAAACAATCTCAACTGATCAAGCCTTGATCATTTCTGAACTTACTACAATTGAACCAAGCACTTCTCGACAGTCTCATCCTCCATCTTCGTCAGATTTTGATCTTATTTTTGAAGAAGTTCAGCATATGCAGGACAGTATGAGTCAAATGATTACTGCAATCTCCAAGATTCAAAACACGCAATTATCGCATACTCTGAAGTTGGACGATAATCAGCAGTCGTTAACAAATCTGAAGGATATAAAATCTGCTGTTACAGCTCTTTCATTTGCAGTTAAAGATATTCAGAAAAATAGATGAATTATTTCAAGCCTGACTGCCACTCAAAACTCTATTAACCAACGGGTCGACAGTGTGGAGTCACTTATATCAAGAAAAGTCGAACTGCTACAAGTCACTATGACTACTGCTATCGATAACATTTCACCTCTGTCAAGCTCCTTTCTACTGACGTTCGGAAGCTATCTCTCAAGATGGAGCAGTTTGACAAAAAAGGGGAAGAGATCAAGGAGATCTTAGAACAACAGAAGAAACAATAGGAGCAGTATCTATTGTATTTATTTTGAAGAAATGTGAATTCAGATGATTCAGTTATTTTATCTACTTTGAATTAAATCAAGTATCTTTCACTATAGTTTTGTCAAATACCATAAAGGGGGAAATTGTTGGAAACGAAATTCCGGCGTTTGAAAAAAGATTTACCAACTGAATCTAGCAACTGAATTTGACTAACTGATCGACGTAACTGAACACGTCATCAGTCAACTGATTGCTACAACTGAAGTCTATTCCATCGTCAACTGATCTGTACCAGCTGATCTCTCAACTGTACACGTCAACGACAACCGACAAATAGTACAACTATCTGCAACTGGTAGTGGCTCGCCGCATTTCAGAATGAACAGTGTACGATTGTCATTATATCGACGTGGAAATCAACGGTTAGAATATTCAAATATCTTTAATGTTATCGTTGAGAGGGAAGCCTATAAATAGTCGAAGACAGCAGCTGAAGAACATCCGACTCTCAGTTATCTTATCTTACTTGTTGTTACGCTGCAAAAATATCCAATTACATTCAGAAATCAAGCTCACGCTTATCAGTTATATCAGTAGTGTTCTAGACTACGCTCTTGAGCTTAACATAGCACTTTGTAATCGATTAATAGATTTTCAGAGTAGTGCTAAGATCAGGTACGATCTGTAAAAGTGTTGTATACTAAGAGTTTCAGTATTGGCAAAGTGATAAGTCAAAACTGAAGTGGGTCAGTACACCTTTTGTATTTGATCAAAGTCTTTTAGTGAATATCCTATCTGCGTGATAGAAGGGGTGACGTAGGAGTTATTCAAGTCTCCGAATATCAAGAAACAATTTGTGGTGTTATTACTTTCAGTTATCATTTTCAGTTAGATACTCTATCTTTCAGTCAGTTAGTTTTCCGCAACTGTTTGTTCAGTTTAACTGATTGTTATTTACCGACGGGATATTTAGATTCAGTTTGTAACACAACTGAAATCAGTTTGTCGAAGAATAATTTTAATTGAGCAGTGTTTATTCAACCCCTCCCCCCCCCCCCCCCCCTCTAAACACTCTTCACCCGATTCACCGATCCTTTCAGAATAACATTATCTTGCATGCATGGCCAAATCCTTAAATTAAATTACCAACATGCTAAATTACAATTCCTTAAATAAAATAAGCCTAGATTAACTTATCTCAATTGGTCACATATTTTAGTTTAGGCTTCTAATTAATTTCTTGGACATAAAAGAATTATTTACTACTTATCTAAAATAAATTAAATGATTCCTTAAACTTTCTTTTCATTAAATTAACTTACTGCTTATCTTAAATAAATCTTAGGAATGTTTTTCTTAATATTAAATTTATCTCAAAACTCCAGCTCCAGTCCGGCCTCACTGAATTAACTGAAAAGATAAAAAATTAAGCTACTGCATAAAATAATTAACTTTAAAGAAAAGCATTTAAATACTCATGCAATAAAATCATTTTAATTTAAAATACTAGAATTATGCATGGCTCATACGTAGTCTGGTTTACGGGTTCTACATAAACTCTATTGAAAACATAAACTATATTAAAAATTTTGCATTGATTATATCAATCAATTTAATTAAAAACATTATAAATAAATACAAAATACAAAAGATTGCAATGTTCAGTATCAATCATGAGGTAAATCATTCAAAAATACATTTTGCTATTTTAAGTAATTCATATCCAAATTACTTACTAAAAAATAAATACAATATTTAATTAGTTAATTTAATTTTTCTAAAAATAAAATTGGTCGAGATTTAAAATTATCACTACAACAAGGTTTTTCAATAGACATTAAATTATCATTTAATAATCATAAATTTTTAATCCCAAATGCATATTATTTCGAGATTATCTTAATTTGAAAGAATTAATATATTGTAGTTTTCTTCCAAAACCATATGTCTATTGTATATATTGAATTGTCTTCTTAAACATTCAAATAAGAGAGCCCAATAAAATTAAAAGAGATAGATTCAAAAGAGCTTTAAATGGACATTAAATTACCCTCAATAAACATGTATATTATCCTCAATAATCAGAAATGTTGACACCTGATGCATGCAATTCGAATATCCATAATTTCAAATCATTAATGTATGATATAATTCTGCCAAAAGCATCCAATGTATAATTTTTGTCTTTTGGGATGTCTTAATTGAATTTTAAATTATATATAATGCAATATTGTATATTATATTAAAAACAAATTTTATTCTATTTATCTTACTAAATTTATCTACTAAAAAATTAAATTCTGAAATGACTCATCTTTTCAGCATTATATCTGAGTTGAATCCTTCCAAGAAGTAATGTTCATTTAAATTTAGATTTTTTCGTTGTTATGAATTTCATGCATATGGAAACGACGAGATATTAAGTTTGAAATCTGACTTTCATGATCGAGAAATAAAAAATATCATTCTTCTATTTGTACAAAATTTTAATTATTACGTATTTACTAATGCGATATTTTTTTTCTATATTACAAAGTTCACGGATAAATGATAGTATAAAATGTCCGATAATGGAAATGATTAAACCAATTTTAAAGAAAGTATGCATCTTATTAGGAGACACATTATAAAATTTATTGGCATTGTTTTGGAATACACATAGTAAATGTTAATAAAATAAATTTTCTGGTTTATACATAATTTATTTATAATCACATATTTCATTTTTCTTTAGGAATAATAGGTTGTTGTGTATATTATGAAGATATTTTGTAGATAAAATCACAACTGATTTGGATAAAGATATTGATGAAATAATTATTGTTATCATTCAAATGTTTCAAACACGTGTCATGTCTCAAAATTATGTGTGAATGTAGATTTAGACGAAATTATTGAATTTTTCAAAATTTATTTCTCATTAATTCTATTGAATTTTATTTAAAAATATTTTTTAGCACATGTTAAAATAATAATTTATAGCTTCTACAAAATTAAAGAATTAAATATGTATTAAAGTTGATGGTTGTAAGGTCCGAGATTATAGAAATGATATTATTTTAAACCGAGATTATTGAATTAGAGAATTATGGAGTGTTGAATTATATTCCAAGATGTTTGAACTTATTTAGGATTGAAATTGAATCGAAAAGATTGAATAGGGGCCAAATTGCAAATAGTGAAGATTTCAGGGGCTAAAAGGCAATTATGACTTGAGTGGGACACTTGTCCTCACCATGCAAATTGATATAAAATATTCATTCCTTCACAAATGGTTTCAGCAAGAACGAGACTCAACCTTTTGAAATTTTCTCAAACTTCTGTGTACTCTAGGAAATTGATTGTGCCAAATTCGGTTATCAGAATTTGAATCTGAACACAGTTCTGAGATCCTCTCGTCGACAGCTACAACGAGATGTAAGTTTTATGGAGTTCTGTTATCATTTGAAATTATGATATTGGGAGAATTATTATTTGAGCATTATTATGTGTTCTGGGAGTACTACACATCGTAGAAGCGAAGTCAGATCGAAAAACAGATTGATTATGGAATTGTTATGATTTTCTGATTTTATTTATTGGGAATTGAATCGATTTGAGTTATGGATTGATTACAAATTGTAATGGATATGGGTTATGATTTGTAATTAATATCTGGTGATATGGTATTGACGGGAATACTGAGATTGTGCCGTTATGCCGCTGATTTGAGTTAATTCAGATTAATCAGATTCATAGTTGAATTGAGAATAAAATATTGATATTATGATTCTTGATATATCGTTTCAGATTTACAGAGACAGCCTTGAGTTCAGAACTTCGATTGCTGTAGACCGAGACTATAAACGAAAGGTATAAGTCAATGTGGTATTGGGAGATGGACTTGAGTCGGTTTGGACTTGGGTTTCCCTAAATCACATACTTTACTTTATTGCATTGATTTTGCACGTGTTAATTGATATACTTGCTCTCTTGATATATAGATAGCAGGTATCAGATTACTTGTTCTCTTGATAGATAGACAACAGGTATCAGTCGAGTAATCTTGTGACAACCGTGCCTGATAGTGGTGGGATCGCCACGGGCACATTGCACAATGTCACAAGATAGTATAGAAATATTGGGACGGAAGTGCCTGATAGTGGCGGGATCGCCACGGGCACATTGCACGATGTCTCAAGATAGGATGCTAGCGATAGAGCTACAGTCCATGACGGTTAGGTCAGGACACCGGATGTTGGTTATATCGAGTAAATAGGATTGGAATTCTTCTATTACGGAATTCGATATAGGAACACCATATTTGGTTATATCGAGTAATAGGAACAGAGTTCCTTCTATTACGGAATTCGATATAGGAATACCACATTTGGAAACCGGGATCCCTAGACTAGGGTTGAGTCTAGTCTGAATGATAGAGTTATGATCATTGTCGACAGTCTATGATTGTTTATGTTCAGATTTTGATACATATATCTGTTACCTGATTACATGCTTTATATTTGTTTATATGATTGCATATTTTGTTGATTTATACTGGGATTTATTCTCACCGGAGTTATCCGGCTGTTGTCTTGTCTGTATGTGTACATGACAACAGGTGGGACAGGATCAGGGTCCAGAAGATGAGGAGAGATCGAGATTAGAGTGGTGATCACGGACTTGGATGTAGATAGGTTTTATTACTTGAATGTAGTAGTTGAACCTAATTTTAAATTAGAGGCATGTTATACAAGATTTGTATTATTATACTAGTTTGTATAATAGATTGATTCCATTACCTTCCGCATTTTAAAAAAAAATTTAGACCCTATTTTATAATTGATTAATTAGTCCCAACGATGATTAAAAACTTGATTAGCGTCCGGGTCCCCACAACAGGTGGTATCAGAGCGATAGATCCTTTAGACTGAGATAGAAGAGAATGAGAGGGGTAGATTGAATTTTCTTTCCTTGCATGTGATTGATAGCATGAGAATTATTTCAATGTTGACTTACATTGTGTGTGCTAGCATGATTTATTGCTTTCCCTATTACATGTTGTTTGTTATCTGAGTTGATTACAGCATGTAATTACCAAGACTGAATCAGAACCGAGTCTGAATCAGAGGTATATGATCAGAGGAGGGCTGAGACAGATTATATAGATTGGGTATTGATTTGTTTGATATTCAGATATACCGCCTCGGAGAATTCCAGAAAGGGGTAGTACTTCGACTGAACAGACAGATGCATCAGAAACTCCGATAGAAGCTAAGATGAGAGAATTTCAGTTATTACAGCCGCCGATTCTGAGTGGTACCGAGACATCTGAAGATTGTCAGAACTGGTTTGATGATATAGAAATTTTGTTTGATTTGCTCGATTGTACAGATGAACAGAGAGTTAAATTGGTATTTCACCAGTTACGAGAGGCTGCCAGAAGTTGGTGGATTATAATCAAAGGAGTATTAGCACAACGTGGTACTGTGATCACGTGGGAAGTTTTCAAAATTGAATTCTATCAAAGAATTTTTTTTTTGTTTCCTACCGGGAGGACAAAAGAGCAGAATTTGAAAATTTGAGCCAAGGGCAACTGAATATTGAAGGATATGTGGCTAAATTCTCTACTCTACTGTGTTTTGCTCCTCATTTAGCCGGAAATGATGAAGCTGTAGCGGATCAATTCATCAAATGATTGAACTCAGAGATAGTGGCATTGATGAACATACAGCGACCTCACCATTTTGCTGATGTCTTGAGTAGAGCGAAGAGAGTGGAGGCGAGTTTGATTAGACAATTAACAAGGTTGTGTGTGAAGCAACCCCAGACACAGCAATCCCCTCTTCGAGTTGATCGTGGCAACACGAGTGGAAAGCAAGATATGCTGAAAGCTCAAAAGAAGTCATTCAAGAAGTTAGGGAGTGGTTTCTCTAGTTCTAGTGATTCTAGTTCGAGTTACACTGGAGTGTACTGCAGAACTTGCGGAGGAAGACATCCCACAGGACATTGCCAAGGAGTGCTTGGTCGTTGCAATATCTGTAAACAACCAGGGCATTTTGCTAAGGTTTGTCCACAGAGAGGTCCCCGAAGATCTTAGAGGGCTGGACCATTTGGATATGTGATTGAGGAACAGACCCAGGGCACACTTGATGACATAGTGACAGGTACTGATCTTTTATAATTATGTTGCATATGTATTGATATATACTAATGCATTTCTTAAGATTATCCTGGAATGAGTTGTATGGAGATATGCATTATCTGTTGGGTCTGTATTGCTGTAGTATTAATCTTTGTACCTTCTGGGGAAAGAAAGATTGATCTCAGAGATTTCTGTGATATATTGTATACTACAGTAAGATGAGAATGAGAATTGAGACAGAGTATGGTGTACTTGTATTGTCTGATTTGACTGCATTACTGATATTGGTGATATAATGATCAAGTACAGAAAGACAGAAATATTGTAGAATCTGTTCCAGACATGGTAAGATTCAGATTAGAGATAGCTAATGAGTAGAGATTTTGCAATAAGGATTCTAGATTTAGAATTCCTTTGATATTGTCGTATATGACTCGATTGTTACAGAAAGGAACAGATGGTATCCTTACGTACTCAGTAGATGTACTGAAATCGAGCTTAACATTGGCAGATTTGCCAGTGATATGCGAGTTGGCAGATGTTTGCGTAGATAAGATTTTAGATTTGCTTTATATCAGAAAGATAGATTTCAGAATTGAATTCAGATCAGATACTGATTGTTGTTTTAGAATTCAGTACAGAATAACATTGTATGTACAGAATGATACAGAATAAATTGAAAGATCAGTAGAAGAGTACTGACCAGGAGTTACATCTGATTTAGTGTTTCTCTTTGGCATGTGTCAGTATCTTCAGAGATGTTCTGATAATTCTATGCTTGTTATATCTATGAGATTTTGATATAATTGCAGCATTTGATTGATCGAATCGACTATCGGAAGACTGTATTGATTATTCTGAGAATAAGGATTATTGTATAAAGAAATTATTCAGATATGAATCCTGCTTGAAACAGATTGTATTCAGAATATGCGATACCTGCAGTTAGTATACCGATTGATTCTGATACAGTTGAGATTGTGATCAGTGACTGATAAGATACTGATATCAGAAAGATCAGAAATTTCAGAAATGTCAGAATTGTCAGAAATGTATTTTGTCTGATTTGGCAGATTATTTTATTCGACTGTTGCTTTATATCTGCTGAATATTGTTATTTTTCTAAATCAGTATTTGAGACATATTATATTGTTTTGGGAGCATATTTTATTTGCAGATGAGATATAACAGTTGATTAGAATGACATGAAGATGTTTACCAGAAATCATTGTATTATGAGTTCATTGAACTCACTAGATCTGTATAGGATATTGATATTTCGTCTCTGATGTAATATTACTGTGTTTTGAATCCGTATATGCTGCAGATTATTGTGAACCAGTGAGAGTATATACAGTTCCAACCGAATCAGAGTTAAATTCGAGAGTTACATCAGTTCAAAATGTGATCAGAATGTAACAGATATGTGATTGTGTATTTTGTATGAGACTGATTATCTTTGTGATGTCAGATGTGTCAGAATTGTACAGTAAATCTTGATATAGATAGTCAGAGCCGAATACCAGGTAGGTATATTTTCTTTCATGTATGTTATTAACTGATTTGTTTGTATCAAATAGTTCGAATCTGAAATCACAGATAGGGTCAGAAATGTACCGTAGTGGATTCAGTTTTCAATTTGATGATTGAGAATGTATGGTATTCGAACAGATAGAGTTGATATAGACAGATTAGATCAGCTATGACAGAATTTGTATTGAAATGTTGACAGAAATTGTATTGATATGTCTGACTCGCTAACAGAAAAGACAGAAAGATAGAAATCAGAAGATTTATTACAGAAATTGTATAGTTCTGACGAGAAATGGGGAGTATAATTCGATGAATTTCATAATGAGATTACTTCAATACTTTCCAGATATGATATTATATGATTATGATTGACAGATTGTTCAATTTATATTTATTAGTTTGTACCAGATAACGTACAAACATGACCAACTGACACAGATCGATGTCAGAAAAGTGATCAGAAAGATCAGAATGCCATAGTAGATTATATCAGATTGTGACTTTTGATTGATTTGGTAATTGTAATAGAGTATATCATGAGTTTTCTCTTAGATTGTTTTACAGATTGACAGACAGTCAGAATGTACTAGCCAGATATTGGAAGATTTTGGTACAGCTTTGTGCTGGATATTAGCACTATACAGCTTTAGTGCTGGATGTTGGCACTAGTTGTTATGAATTATTGTCACTGTATGAATTCCTGTATGACAATAATTATTAAGACAGTTCAGAATGGACAGATTTAAGAAACCAACGTCGGATGATGACGATTGGTATTTGAAGCTGAAGACAGTATAAGTCCTTGATTGAGATAACAGATTTGATGATAGCTGATGGTCCTAATATGTGATGAGCTGTGGATTGGTTTATACGGACGTTGTATAGCCAGTAATAGAGATTGATTCTGTCAGAAGGATTGGAAAAGTATTATGACATTGTACTTAGTGAATTCTTATTCCAGATTGGAATCAGAATCAGTAGAAGTAAGAGAATTTAGAATGAAGATTATCCTGTTGTTGAAAACACAGTAAGATTGTCAGTAGGTCAATGAGAATATCTGAAAGACAGAATCTGATATGAGATTGAAATTTCACAATTGATTCATTGAGATAAGTCTTCTGATTTACCTCTTGTATACGTTTCTTGTTGATATCTGACTTTATTACCTGTGATTTCGAGGACGAAATCGTATCTTAGAGGGGGAGAATTGTAAGGTCCGAGATTATAGAAATGATATTATTTTAAACCGAGATTATTGAATTAGAGAATTATGGAGTGTTGAATTATATTCCAAGATGTTTGAACTTATTTAGGATTGAAATTGAATCGAAAAGATTGAATAGGGGCCAAATTGCAAATAGTGAAGATTTCAGGGGCTAAAGGCAATTATGACTTGAGTGGGACACTTGTCCTCACCATGCAAATTGATATAAAATATTCATTCCTTCACAAATGGTTTCAGCAAGAACGAGACTCAACCTTTTGAAATTTTCTCAAACTTCTGTGTACTCTAGGAAATTGATTGTGCCAAATTCGGTTATCAGAATTTGAATCTGAACACAGTTCTGAGATCCTCTCGTCGACAGCTACAACGAGATGTAAGTTTTATGGAGTTCTGTTATCATTTGAAATTATGATATTGGGAGAATTATTATTTGAGCATTATTATGTGTTCTGGGAGTACTACACATCGTAGAAGCGAAGTCAGATCGAAAAACAGATTGATTATGGAATTGTTATGATTTTCTGATTTTATTTATTGGGAATTGAATCGATTTGAGTTATGGATTGATTACAAATTGTAATGGATATGGGTTATGATTTGTAATTAATATCTGGTGATATGGTATTGACGGGAATACTGAGATTGTGCCGTTATGCCGCTGATTTGAGTTAATTCAGATTAATCAGATTCATAGTTGAATTGAGAATAAAATATTGATATTATGATTCTTGATATATCGTTTCAGATTTACAGAGACAGCCTTGAGTTCAGAACTTCGATTGCTGTAGACCGAGACTATAAACGAAAGGTATAAGTCAATGTGGTATTGGGAGATGGACTTGAGTCGGTTTGGACTTGGGTTTCCCTAAATCACATACTTTACTTTATTGCATTGATTTTGCACGTGTTAATTGATATACTTGCTCTCTTGATATATAGATAGCAGGTATCAGATTACTTGTTCTCTTGATAGATAGACAACAGGTATCAGTCGAGTAATCTTGTGACAACCGTGCCTGATAGTGGTGGGATCGCCACGGGCACATTGCACAATGTCACAAGATAGTATAGAAATCTTGGGACGGAAGTGCCTGATAGTGGCGGGATCGCCACGGGCACATTGCACGATGTCTCAAGATAGGATGCTAGCGATAGAGCTACAGTCCATGACGGTTAGGTCAGGACACCGGATGTTGGTTATATCGAGTAAATAGGATTGGAATTCTTCTATTACGGAATTCGATATAGGAACACCATATTTGGTTATATCGAGTAATAGGAACAGAGTTCCTTCTATTACGGAATTCGATATAGGAATACCACATTTGGAAACCGGGATCCCTAGACTAGGGTTGAGTCTAGTCTGAATGATAGAGTTATGATCATTGTCGACAGTCTATGATTGTTTATGTTCAGATTTTGATACATATATCTGTTACCTGATTACATGCTTTATATTTGTTTATATGATTGCATGTTTTGTTGATTTATACTGGGATTTATTCTCACCGGAGTTATCCGGCTGTTGTCTTGTCTGTATGTGTACATGACAACAGGTGAGACAGGATCAGGGTCCAGAAGATGAGGAGAGATCGAGATTAGAGTGGTGATCACGGACTTGGATGTAGATAGGTTTTATTACTTGAATGTAGTAGTTGAACCTAATTTTAAATTAGAGGCATGTTATACAAGATTTGTATTATTATACTAGTTTGTATAATAGATTGATTCCATTACCTTCCGCATTTTAAAAAAAAATTTAGACCCTATTTTATAATTGATTAATTAGTCCCAACGATGATTAAAAACTTGATTAGCGTCCGGGTCCCCACAATGGTCGACATCAATACACTATTGTCATTGCCATAGGCTAACACAATCTAAAATTTTTATTATGATAGTGATTATTAGCCAAAAAAATTAATCGACGTGCGTTGTATTTAAAAATGTTTTTTAAAATTAGCGAAAAAATATTTTTATAATTATATTTTATTTTTCAATTTAAATTTCTATTCATTTTTCACTAATTTTTAATAATATCATCCCGTGAATCACGCATGTTAAATACTAATTTTTATAATGTCACGGTATTATATAAAAAGAGTCTCTGACACCTCATTATAATATTTGATATGATATACATAATTATTTTTAAACATGATTAACATTATATACATCATATTATTACCATAAAATTTACATATACATACGTTTATTTTTTAAAAATTTTGTAATGGTCATAAACTGCTAGTTTTTACCCTATAAATATGATTTTACAAAAACATTCAATAACTCCAAACTTACTCTTCTTCTCTAAAAATTTTCTTCATCAAAATTTTCGAAGAAGGAGAAGATGGTTTTTTCAAAATTATTATGTATAATTATTTTGGCTATTATACTCAATAGTCTTGTATTTATCGGAGAATATCCGCCTTGCATTTTTTCTTTATTTTTAAGAATGCTTGTACTTATAATTTATCCGTTACTTTTTATTGTCATATTAATAGATTTAGAACTAACTAATAAAATGCATTGTTATTTTTCTAGTACCACCATGTCAAATTTGGCAAAGCTCGAAGTTCTTGCGCTCGACATTACGGGTAAAGTTTATATGACATGGACTCTCAATGTACAAATACATCTCGAGTCATTAGGTCTATGTGAGACCATAAAAAAAATGGTCTTATCATCACAAGAAAAAAAAAGCTATCACATTTTTGCGTTGACATCTTGATCAATGATTAAAATGTGAATATCTCATTGAAAAAGATTTGAATATATAAGGAAAGTTATAATTTTGACGGCCTGTTGTAAGGCCCGAGATTTAATTACTGTAATCAAATGTTGATTAAATTACAAGATTGTGATGAATGAAGATTTTAGGAGTTCAAGTGACGAAGCCGGGCGTTGGTTTATTTTAAGCCAAGATGTTGAACCGAACATCTCAAGATGTTGGGCCGAACATCTCGCGCCCGAGCGGTAGAAAAGAACCGCCCGAGCGCCAATTTTACTTCTTGGACAGAATGTTTGGCGCCCGAGCGGTAGAATATTACCGTCCGAGCGCCAGGAGATGTTCAGCCGAGTATCTTGACAGAAACTGTCGCGCTCGAGCGGTAAGTTTTAACCGCCCGAGCGCCGAACAAGCGCCCGAGCGGAAATTCATGACCGCCCGAGCGCGAATCATGCAAAACGAGAACAAGCCACTTGCCTCCTACCTATGTGACGTTTGTATATATATATATATATATAAATATATATATATATACATGCAAATCCTTCAGATTAAAATGAAAAGAAACGTGAGATGAAGCTCGGGAGATTTCAAGTTTTCTTCGAAAAGTATTATCGCGATTTACAAGCGATCCGTCCGTCAGATTTTGAATTCGACTTCAGTATTGAGTTCCTATCGACGCAGGCTACAACTGGGCGTAACTTTTGTTACGTTTTGACATGATTTGAATTTATGATATTGTCAGAATTGAATATGAATCAGATATGCTGTTTCTACTCCAGTAGACATTGTATAATTGAAGTCAGATTAAAGAATAGACTGGTTATACAATTGTTATGATTTTTTAGAGTTGAATTGATTGAGATTTGATATCAGAGTTGTGTTGTTACTGATTTTAAGTGTACCGATATTGAGATTATGAATTGTATTGATACTGATTATGAATTCTGGTAGTATCTCTGTGATGTTGAGATTGACGGGGTTATCAAGACTGTATTGTTATGCCGTCGAAACATCAGTTGATTTAGATTGATCAGATTCAGTAATGATCTCGATTGTATCGTGTTATCGTTGATATGAATTAGATTGTACCTTGTTCAGATATGGATCAGATTATATACTGATTTGAGTATTGATCAGAACATGTTTTGAATTGAGTTATATACTGATATTGTAATTATACGATTGTCATTGCCAGACTGGGTATGGACAGATCGGAATACAAGACTTCGTCTTCGTCAGACCGGGAAGACAAAGGTATAAATTAATGTTGAGTTTGGATTGCACAACTCGAGTGAGGTTTGGCTCGAGTTTCCCAAAATCACATACTTTATTTTATTGCATTGATATTTGCAGATTATCAGATTGATATGTTTAGTCTATTGAATTATAGCAGAGCCAGAATTCGAGTCTAGGGCAGATCAGCCTAGCTAGGGCAGAACCGCCGAGTCTTCGTCAGAACCGCTAAGACTCTAGACTTACGGTGTATCGATGAGCTTAGATGTAGATCGAATTCTATTGTAGACATTCGATACAGTATGCGAAGTCTAAATTAGATCAGGATCCCTAGATTAGAAATGAGTTGAGATAAGATAACAAGTCATTGACTTAATACAGAGTTGTATTTATTCATGTAGTCAGATTGGATACATGTTTTAATGATTGTTTATGCTTTTATATATGTTTTATATGATTGCATTGATACATTATTTATACTGAGAATATAATTCTCACCGGAGTTATCCGGCTGTTGTCTTGTTTTGTATGTGTGCATGACAACAAGTGGGACAGGATCGGGGTCAAGAAGATGATGAGAGAAGACGAGTTTAGAGTGGTGATTCCGGACTTATTGTGGATTTGGTTTAATACTTGAAATTTAGTAGTTGAACCTTAGACTAGTTGAATAATTGTTGTATATTATTGTACTTTTATACTGAGATGTATATTAGTTAAATTCCATTACGTTCCGCATTTACATTTTTAAAAGAAAAAAATTTTAGACCCTGTTTATCTTAATTGATAAATAAATCCCAAAGATGATTAAGAAGATGATTAGCGTCCGGGTCCCCACACCCGTGATGGAATACGGTAAGATTCCAAGATTTTAAAAAAGTCAGTGATTATAACTCGGCGATGTATCGACTAATCTCACAATTAAAATTTTGTGGGCATGAGATTACATAATTAGAAATGCTTGAAAAAACATTTTCCACTTTTCACACATCAAATATAACTCTACAAAAACAATATAGAGTGTGTGCATTTGCGAGATATTCTGAACTTATCATATGTATTCTTTTGGGGAAAAAGAAGAACGATCTGCTAATGAGAAATCATCAGTCCCGACCCACTGGATAACAACATTTCCAGAAGTAAATGTTGTAAGTAAAAATGAATTTAAACCTTGAAACCAAAATCAAATTCAAAGATAAGGTTTTGGTTGAGGTCGAAATCGAGGTCAAGGTCGTGGACGTGGATGTGGAAGTGGTTGTGGTCGTGGTTTTGAAAACAATCGAGATAGTATTATCAATCCCAACTAATGCTAACCAAATTGATGTTCACTCAACTGAAGTCAACCCAATTGATTGAATTCCACATAACAACAATGATGAACCCTATTACAGGTGAAACAAGAAGCATCCATATGGCTTGGTAGCAGGTAACCCAATTGCCCCTACAAGAAATAGGACAAATGGTCAATCAGTTTTTACATGATGAATTTATTTCTAATATCGAACCTAAAAATATTGATGAAACTCTAACTGATAGTAGCTAGATTGATTCTATGCAATAAAAACTCAATCAGTTTACTAGAAATCATGTATGAGACTAATTCCAAGACCATCTCATCAAAAAATTATAGGTACAAGATGTGTAACGTCCGAAAAATCAGTCCACGTAAACCGCATGCATGCAAAAATATTTTAATTGCTTAATTGTTTTATTGCTTTTAAATGCTAGCATGATGTTTACTATATGATTAAATGTAAAATTGCATGATTAAATGATTATATGACATGATTTCATGAAAATAAGGGTTTTACCCGAATATTCGATAATAGGCAGGGAAAAGGAGACCGGGATGACTAAGACAAGAATATGTATTTTTCATTAAATAATGGCAAGGCTTCCTAATATGAACAAAAATGATTTAAATTTTCTAAAAATTGTGGAGTTTGAATTATTTTATGAATCGAGCTCGATTTTTCCCGGGAAGCCGGTTTTGAGCAAACAAGGAGTTTTAAGAGATCAAAAATATTATTTTATGGAAACTAAATTTATAAACTCTTATGTTTTAATTAATTAAGTGTTATTGGGCCCAATTTAATTATTTAAAGAAGGCCCAATAACCTTTAAACTTGCTAGCCCAAAACAAAGTCCATTAGCATGTTAATTTATTTATAAATAAGTATTTTAGGTCTTCTAAACCTCATAATTCAGCCTCCATCAGCCGAGAACACCTTGCACACACTCACAATATTTTCGAAAAATAGGAGGAAAGAAAAAGCTTGTGTTCTTCTTCGTCCGGTCGTCCAACGTCGTACCCTCGCCGAAGATCGTTTATTCGAGCGTTCTAAAACGCAAATCATAATATGCTTGATTTAATTGTTCATGCAAGAAAAATACTGTGTTCGATTATTTTACAGTATGATACATGTTTTCAATGTTTTTACGATTTTAAGCTTGTTTTAAAAAGAATCGTTATGAACCCAACGGACACGCTGCCAAAACATTATAAAATATGATTGATTATGATCAAAACATGATAAATTTAAATGAAAAAGCAAGCTGGAAACAGTGGGCAAGAAAACAAATTAAGGGCCGAAGGGTTGGGGTAGGTGCATGTCATGGTTCAAAGGTTCAAGGAGTGGTTGTTTTGCATGGGGTTTGGGGGCTCGTACAGGGCTGGTTCAGGAAGGGCTAGAGGGCGGTCTATGGACGGTTAGGGTGTGGAGGACTCGGTAGTGGCTTGGGCAAAGAGTCCCATGCGAGAGGGAGACTCCACGTGCAGATAGAGACAAGCACCTTGTTGCTGATGCGGGGGGCTTGCAGCGTGATTAGGGGAGGGGGCTCGGTTTGTGTGACACCTCTGACCCGTTTTAATAAAATAGCAGCGGAGTTTAAAATTTTTCTTGAAGGGAGGAAGGATTAAAATTTCATGACATAAAAACATTTACAAACAAATGTATATACATGATCAATGAAATGATACAACCAAAATACAAAATATCATTTGTATGATCATGTCCAAAATGCCCTCAAAATGGCATTCTTCCTTCCTTCTCTATATGCATATGACTCCAGCCCACAATCAACGTCTCGGCCCGTCACTCTTATCTGCATAACATGATTAACTGAAATGATTATAAAACTCAGCAAGTGGAACTCTTACATAGCAATGTACATAGCATACTCTGTAAAACATGTCTTTGAAAACACTCAATACCATCAACTCTAAAACATGAATATTATAGCAATACTTAGCAATAACGATGGTATTTCTCTTTACTCTCACTACAAGAAAAAAGGCCAACAACAACACATCAAAGACAACGGTTTTTATTAAAACCGTTGTCTTTTTCCTTTTAACAACGGTTTTTGTTGAAAAGCCTAAAAAAACACGCTAATAGACAACAGTTTCTTAAAAACCGTTGTTAAAGATGTGTCTACGACCAACAAAGACAACAAAGTGTATCAATACATAACATGAATCAAATGAAGGGAATAGCACTTTAAAACCATTGAAACACCATACATATATTATCATGTGAGCACAAGGAATGAAATTTCACTTACAACAAACAAGAACACCTTCAATCTAAACCCTTGGTTGAATTCCAACAACAATAAACCATATATAATACCATCAATAAACCCATATCATCTCCAACACCAAAAACTAATAATAAACTAGACCAAAAGCTTAACTTAGCTTCCTTGAACCCAAAACTATCTTGATCTCACTTCAATAATCCAACAAATGCTTGAATCAAAGGAAGGAAATGAAAGGAAAAGGAACCCTAGCTTCCTTGCACTGAAGAAACCGAGAGAATGGGAAAGAAATGAGAGAAAAGTGAAGTCTCCACCTATTTTATAACTTAAAACACCAAAAACACGACTTTACTGTTCACAGACCGCGGGTGGGCTCCAACATACACTGCGGGTGCGGTGTTCTTTCGGCAACTCAACCAAAAAATTAAAATAAAGACCGCGGGTGCGGTCAACTTTGGAGCGCGGGTGCGCTCTGTACTCTGCGCACAGCCTCTCAAAAGATCGCCTCCGAAATGCCTCTTCCCGACATAATTTGGAAAAATGGTAAACTACAAAGTTGTAGCTCTATGTCGTTTCTTAAACCTCTCAAAATTTCAGAAAATTTGGAGGTCTGAGTAAAACGTTATGCTAAATCTCCCAACATGTGTCACTGGAGGAACGTCGAAACACACGACACACTTCGGGGCACTTTTGGCTTACCTTCCACAATGATTTGAACAAAACTCAAAATAAGAAAGTTACACCTCTATGTCTTATCTAACCACTCCAATTGGCCTCATAAAAATTGGCTCAACATACGAATTATCATGAATTTAATCGTAACGACGCTACAATCGAACTACACAACATCTATCATCAACAATACTATAAATCATAAATCGCCATCCTTAACATCAAAACTATACTTAAACTTACCCAAATAGTCAATAAACATAAGAACCTAAACCATACCGTTCACCAGGCATGGATATTACAATCTCCCATCCTTACAGAAATTTTGTCCTCGAAATTGACGTCACTGCGCAAACAACTCAGGGTACTTCTCTTTCATCTCGTCCTCTGGTTCCCACGTGGCCTCTTCAATCAAATGATTCCTCCAAAGGACTTTAACAATGCCGATCACTTTGTTTCTCAATACTTTAATTTTGCGATCCAAAATCTGGACCGAAATCTCTTGGTAAGTCAAATTCGGCGTCATATCCAATGGCTCATGGTGAAGAACATGGGAAGGATTTGCAATATATTTCCTGAGCATAGATACATGAAAAAAATTGTGAACTCTATCAAGATCTGGCGGTAGGGCTAACCTGTAAGCTCGATCACCAACACTATCCAAGATCTCAAATAGGCCAATAAATCTCGGACTCAACTTTCCCTTCTTGCCAAACCGCATCACACCCTTGAGAGGTGCAATCTTCAAGAACACATGGTCGCCAACCTCAAACTGCAACGGCCTACGGCGCACATCAGCATAACTTTTCTGTTTCGACTGTGCTGTCTTCATCCTCTCTCGAATAATAGCAACAACATCAGCCGTCTGTTGGACCAACTCTGGACCCAACATTTTTCTCTCACCAATCTCATCCCAATATAAGGGAGATCTACATTTTCTGCCATAAAGTGCTTCATATGGTTCCATGCCAATCGTCGCTTGGTAACTATTATTGTACGTGAACTCAACCAAAGGCAATTTAGAATCCCAACTACCTGGATAGTCTATAGTACAAGCTCTGAGCATATCCTCTAAAATCTGAATAACTCTCTCTGATTGACCGTCGCTCTGGGGATGATATGTTATACTAAATGCTAACCTTGTACCCATAGCTCTGTGCAAACTCTTCCAAAACTCTGAAGTAAATCTAGGGTCACGATCAGACACAATCGACACAGGAACACCATGAAGTCTAACAATCTCTGGTATATACTCTTCGGCATACTGGTTCATGGAATACGTTGTCTTAACTGGAAGAAAATACGCTGACTTGGTCAACCGATCAACGATAACCCAAATAGAGTTATAACATTTCTGTGTTCTAGGAAGTCCAGTCACAAAATCCATCGTAATATGCTCCCATTTCCATTGAGGAATCGGCAATGATAGAAATGTCCCGACAGGTCTCTGATGCTCGATTTTCACCTGCTGACAGGTCAGACACTAAGAAATAAATATAGCAACATCTTTCTTCATACCTTGCCACCAAAAGAGTCTACGAAGATCATGATACATCTTGGTACTACCTGGATGTATCGAGTATGGCGCAGTATGTGCCTCTGTTAAAATATCTCGCCGAATATCATCACCCGTAGGAATGCATATACGGTCTCTGAATGTTATCAAACCATCTCTATTCATCCGAAACTCTGAATTACCCTTCTCCTCTGCTCTAGCTCTCATCTCTGATAACTGTACATCATTGGCTTGCTCTCTACGGATCCTGTCCGTCAATGTAGCCCGAATAACCAACGCTGAAAAGCAAGCAATGGTTCCCGGTACTACTAAAGCTATCTCCTCTCGTTGCAAGTCCAACAACAATGGCTTTTCTGAATCATAGAACTCAAAGAAGAACTTGATTTACGGCTCAAAGCATCCGCTACAACATTCGCTTTCCCTGGTTGGTAACTAATAGTCATATCATAGTCTTTGACAAGCTCTAACCACTGTCTCTGTCGCATATTGAGTTCTTTCTGAGAAAACAAATACTTCAAACTCTTGTGGTCCATGAAGATTTCACACTTTTCGCCATACAAATAATGTCTCCAAATCTTCAGGGCGAAAACCACAGCTGCCAGCTCCAAATCATGCGTAGGATAATTCTTCTCGTAGTCCTTCAACTGGCAAGAAGCATAAGCTATAACCTTTCCATGCTGCATCAGCACTGCACCAAGACCTTTCTTCGACGCATCGGTATAAACAACAAAGTCCTCTGTACCACTGGGCAATGCAAATACCGGAGCTGTCGTCAACTTATCTTTCAACTCTTGGAATCCACTCTGGCATTCATTGGACCACTCAAACTTCACAGTTTTCCTTCGTCAAATTGGTTAACGGCAGGGCAATCTTGGAAAAATATGAAATAAAACGACGATAATAACCCGCCAAACCAAGAAAACTGCGTACCTCTGATACAGTGGTAGGAATAGGCCATTTCTGAATCGCCTCAATATTTGCTGGATCAACAGCTATACCATCCTTCGAGACCACATGGCCTAAGAAAGAAATCTGCTCCAACCAGAACTCACATTTCTTCAACTTAGCATACAACCTCTTTTCTCTCAACAACTGAAGAACAACTTTGAGGTATTCTGAGTGAAGCTCTCTGGTCTTGGAATAGATCAATATGTCATCAATAAAAATAATGACAAAACTATCCAAATACGGCTTGAACACCCGGTTCATAAGATCCATGAAGACTGAAGGAGCATTAGTCAGACCAAACGACATAACCAGAAATTCGTAATGACCATACCTAGTCCGAAATGTCGTCTTAGGGATATCAGATTCCCTAACTTTCAACTAATAATAACCAGATCGTAGATCAATCTTTGAAAACACTGTAGCCCCCTGCAATTGGTCAAAAAGATCATCTATCCGTGGCAACGGATACTTATTCTTAATCGTCACTTTGTTGATTTCTCTGTAGTCAATGCACAACCGCAAAGACCCATATTTCTTTTTGACAAAAAGAACTGGAGCTCCCCAAAGCGAAGAACTCGGCCGAATAAAACCTTTATCCAAAAGATCTTGCAACTGCGTCTTCAACTCTTTCATTTCTGTTGGGGTCATTCTATACGGAGCCTTAGAAATAGGAACCGTACCCGGAACTAAATCAATCACAAACTCTACATCTCTGTCTGGCAGTAAACCCGGCACATCATCCTCAAATACATCAGGGAATTCTCTTACAACATCAATATCATCAATATTCAACGTCACAATTCCATCCATATCAACAATCGAAGCCAAAAATCCATCACAACCTCTAAACAACAACTTCTTAGCCTCAAGGCACGAAATAAAAGGAAGAACCAGCGAAGTACCTGCACTGGCAAGCATACCTTCCTTATTTGCATCATCTGCAAATTTTACCGTCTTGGCAACGCAATCAATCACTGCACGGTAAGTTGATAGCCAATCCATGCCAAGTACAATATCAAACACAACCATTGGAATAACAATCAAATCAGCATAAACCACTCGCTCATCGATTTGAACAGAACATGAATACACAATAGACGTCAGGCACAACACATCTCCCGAAGGCAATACAACATTAAACTGGAGGGGAATAGCAGAAGGAACTATACCCAAAGATCTCAAAAATATTTCAGACATAAAAGAATGAGTAGCACCTGTATCAATCAATGTCGTAGCTACTCTGCCTGAAATTAAGATAGTACTAGAGATCACAGAAGAATCAGGATTTATACCTTCCTTCGTCATGGTGAAGATGCGACCCTGCACCTTCTCTTTATTCGCTCCTCTCGGACAATCCTTGGCAATATGGCCCGCAGTGCCACATCGGTAGCAAGTATAAGAACCAAACCTGCACTCTCCCCGATGATGCCTACTGCACTTGGGACACAATGGCTTCTCGGGATCAAATGGAACTGCCGGTGGTTTAGGACTCGGCTCTAACATGCCTTTTCCTTTGAAATGATCCTTTCCTCTTTGATTCGAACCCTGGCCTCTCTGAGCAATGGCCTGCTATCTCGCCTGTCTCTCTCTTGAAATGTCTTTCTCATCTTGTTCAGCCAACAGAGCCTTAGCTACAATCTCCTTGAATGTCACAGCTTTTGATATGTTGATATCCCTTCTGATTTCTGCTCGGAGGCCTCAAATGTAATGAGCACCCTTATCTTTGTCATTGGAAGCAATATACGGGGCAAACAGACAGCCCTCCTCAAACTTCAGAATATACTCATCAACATTCATACCTCCCTGTCGAAGCTCCAAGAACTCAGTCACCTTCCTAGCTCGAAGTGCATCTGGGAAGTACTTGTCATAGAAGAGATCAGTGAACTCTTGCCACTTCAACGTCGAAACATCCACACTAACCTTGGTAGCATTCCACCAAATACGTGCAGCTTTGACTAACATGAACACTGCACAACTGATTTTGTCCTTGTCTTCGTAGTTGAGATGATTGAAAATAGCCTCAAGTGCCTTGATCCACTCTACGGCCACTAACGGATCAGTGCTTCCTGCAAATTCTGGCGGATCCATCCTCTTGAAAGCAGAAAAGATGCCATCAATTCCCACTGCCTGAGCCACTTGGCCTTTACCCTGTCTTCTACCTGGGCCTGTACCTTGCATACGTAGCAACTGTTGGATCTGCTCACTATGGACCTTGGCTTGCTCTTTCAACAACTTGCCGAACTCATCGACAACTCTAGAGGAAGAACTATCCTCACCCTCTACGGCTTTCCTCTTAGGAGGCATATCTCCTACAATGTGCTCACATAATACATATCAACCAATAACAATGAATAGATGAACAAGAAGACATACCCGGACCGTTGAAAGTAGACGAAGTCATATGCATTGGTCCGAAGAACGGTGCTCTGATACCACAAAATGTGACACCTTTGACCCGATTTAATAAAATAGCAGCGGAATTTAAAACTTTTCTTGAAGGAAGGAAGGATTAAAATTTCATGACATAAAAACATTTACAAAAAAATGTATATACATGATCAATGAAATGATACAACCAAAATACAAAATATCATTTGTATGATCATGTCCAAAATGCCCTCAAAATGGCATTCTTCCTTCCTTCTCTATATGCATATGACTCCGGCCCACAATCAACGTCCCGGCCCGTCACTCTTATCTGCATCACATGAATAATTAAAATTGTATAAAACTCAGCAAGTGGAACTCTTACATAGCAATGTACATAGCATACTCTGTAAAACATGGCTTTGAAAACATTCAATACCATCAACTCTGAAACATGAATATTATAGCAATACTTAGCAATAACGATGGTATTTCTCTTTACTCTGGTGGATTGATATCAATAGTATCTCATCGATATAAATCGATAACTCTGTCGGGATAAAAGCCTATGGTCGTTGATCAAATAATTGCATGCAATCTCTGACTGTGTATCTATCAATCCAATAAAACATTTAAACTCTCTCTTGGGCATTAAATCAAACACTTTGCATACTCTTTTCTCTTGTATTCCCTTTGACATAATTGAGATATAAAATGCCTCCATAATATACAATAAAGTGTATCAATACATAACATGAATCAAATGAAGGGAATAGCACTTTAAAACCATTGAAACACCATACATATATTATCATGTGAGCACAAAGAATGAAATTTCACTTACAACCAACAAGAACACCTTCAATCTAAACCCTTGGTTGAATTCCTACAACAATAAACCATATATAATACCATCAATAAACCCATATCATCTCCAACACCAAAAACTAATAATAAACTAGACCAAAAGCTTAACTTAGCTTCCTTGAACCCAAAACTATCTTGATCTCACTTCAATAATCCAAAAAAATGCTTGAATCAAAGGAAGGAAATGAAAGGAAAAGGAACCCTAGCTTCCTTGCACTGAAGAAACCGAGAGAATGGGAAAGAAATGAGAGAAAAGTGAAGTCTCCACCTATTTTATACCTTAAAACACCAAAAACACGAATTTACTGTTCACAGACCGCGCGTGCGGTGTTATTTCGGCAACTCAACCAAAAAATTAAAATAAAGACCGCGGGTGCGGTCAACTTTGGAGTGCGGGTGCGCTCTGTACTCTGCGCACAGCCTCTCCAAAGATCGCCTCCGAAATGCCTCTTCCCGACATAATTTGGAAAAATGGTAAACTACAAATTTCAGTCCTATGTCTTTTCTTGAACCTCTCAAAATTTAAGATCATTTGGAGGTCTGAGTAAAACGTTATGCAAAATCTTCCAACATGTGTCACTAGAGGAACGTCGAAACACACGACACACTTCGGGGCACTTTTGGCTTACCTTCCACAATGATTTGAACAAAACTCAAAATAAGAAAGTTACACCTCTATGTCTTATCTAACCACTCCAATTGGCCTCATAACAATTGGCTCAACATACGAATTATCATGAATTTAATCGTAACGACGCTAAAATCGAACTACACAACATCTATCATCAACAATACTATAAATCATAAATCACCATCCTTAACATCGAAACTATACTTAAACTTACCCAAATAGTCAATAAACATAAGAAATCCTAAACCATACCGTTCACCAGGCTTGGATATTACAGTCTGGGTCGGGTCTGGGACTTGTTTAGGGTCAGTAAGGGTCCGAGGTGGTCGTTGGTTAGGTGGCTGGGAGAGTCCTAGTTAGCCAAGAGTCCTAGGCGAGGGGGAAGTTTATGTGCGCAGGTTGTTGCACTTGGCTTCAGGTGCTCCGTGCTTGGGGTTCCAGGGGTTGGGTTCGTCTGGGTATGGTCTAGGCGTGGTCCAGGGTCAGTTAGGGTTATGGTGGTTTGGTAGTGGCTCGGCTGGAAGAGCCCTAGGCTAGCTAGTAGTCCTAAGATATGCTAGGATACACATGCACAACACCTACAGATTTTGTGTTCCGTTCCAGGGAGTTTGAGCGAGCTAGGGGCATGTTCTAAGGGCTGGGCTTTGTCATTAGGGTCCCTAGGTGGGTTTTCTAGGGTTTGGCTCAAGGTCGCTCGGGCGCGGCTCGAGTAAATTTTGAGATGGCTCAGTGGTTTTGATTAAGTGTCAATATTTCGAAATTAAGGAACTAAAATTGAATCCATGAGTCCACGGGTGTGACTCATGACTTGGAAGGGTAGAATAAATACTAAAAAGTTTATGTTTAAAATTTGGGATCAAAATAACGAGTTTTGGAATTTTCCGGGATTTAATCGCCGCACGAAACATTAATTAAAGAATTAATTGAAACACCTAATTTTAAGAAGAATAAAATAATGAAAAATTATGTATAAGCTTAAATAATTATTAGAAGTCTAATTTTTAATTTGGGAATTGTATATTAAGGTTTGGTTTAATTCGGGATTAAAACGCGTTAATATGCCTTAATTAAAGATTAATTTAAAAGTCATCGATTAAGCCAAATAAAATTATGAGAAAATGCATGTAAATTTAAATAATTATTTAGAATAATCCCATGTCATTAAATGTGAGAAAAAGATAAATTCGAGAATTTTTACGTCCAGGGGCAAAACGGTAATTTTACACTTAGGAAAATACGAAAACGCTTGGCAACGTCCCGAATGATCATAATGCTTGTGAAAATGATATTTTATGATTTATTATGATTATTTTGATGATAATATGTATATTTTATGATTTATGGTTAAGCTGTGCAATTTATACTATCTAAAATGTTATTTTTGGAAAGCTGTCTTATTTTATGATTTTTAAAGAAAAGGAAAAATATTTTGAAGTATTTGAATTGACTGTGACAAAAGATATGATATATGATTTTGTGGGGATAACGTGAGGGGAAAAGGCCCCAGAGGGAACCCTTCTACGGGAAAAGGCTCCCGAGGGAACCCATCTACGGGAAAAGGCTCCCGAGGGAACCCATTTATGGGAAAAGGCCCCAGAGGGAACCTGTCTATAGGAAATGGCCCCCGAGGTAACCCCGACGATCGTATTTCCACGGTAGAGCCTAGTGCACACCCCCATGGACCATGTAGAGCTAAGACTGCAGTCGACCAAATGATAAAAGCTAGTCACTTTCAAGGATCAAACTTCACCCAAAATGATATATGATTGAAAGCTTTACGATTTTAATGATTTTATGATATATGATTTATGATAATGATTAAAACTATTTTTAAATAATTTTTTTAAAAGATTTATTTGTGCTTAAAGTTATTTTAAAATGATTTTACAATTTATGATTTATTTATGCTCAAATAATTTTTAATGGTTTATTTATGTTCGAAAGATTATTTTAAATAAAAATATGATTTTTAAATGTATGTGGATGTATATGTAATATTTGTTATCTATGTTTAGAACGTGTTGAGTCTTTAGACTCACTAGGTTTGTATGATGCAGGATTTGATAATTTTGGAGGCGGTGACGATTGAGTCGATCGAGTGCAGCAGTACACACCCGAGGGCCTTTATGTTTCCGCACTAGCTAGATAGATTTATGATTCAAAGATTTTGCTAATGATTTTTATTAGAGATATTTTTATGCTTTATTTTTATTGTTAGCCGATCTTTTCAAAGCTCGATTTAAGAATTTTGATTAGCCATTGATTTAGGATTTTATTTCATGCACTTGAGATTAAATTGTTAAATTATTTTATTTAGTTTAGTATTTAGAATTTATGATTTAAGATTAAAAAAAATAAATAAATCGAGGTCGTTTCAAGATGGCTGTACAAAAATAAACTAAATGAAGGTGGAATTGTAGTGAGGAACAAAGTAAGACTAGTTGCCCTAATATCAGAGGAAAAGAATGAATTGATTATGATGAAACGTATGCACTAGTAGCCAGAATGGAAGCCATCTGAATGTTTCTTGCATTGCCTCTTACAAGAATTTCAAAATATATTAAATAAATGTTAAGAGTGCATTCTTGAATAGTCAACTGCAAGAAGAAGTCTATATTGAACAACTATCAGCATTTATCAACCATTTATTTCCTGATTAAGTCTATCATTTAAACAAAGCTTTATTTGGTTTATAGCAGACTCCAAGAGTTTGGTACGAAACACTTTCTAAATTCCTAATGGAACATCATTTTGTTATATGCACTGTTGATAAGACTCTATTTAAATTTACCAAAGGAGATCATACTTTATTAGTACAAATTTATGTTGATGATATTATTTTTGAGTCAACTAACCCCAAAATATATGAAAAGTTTTCTAAACTGATGCATGACAAGTTTAAGATGAGTATGATGGGTGAACTGACATTCTTTCTTGATTTGGAAGTAAAACAATTGGTTAATGATAATTTTTTTCGGTCAAACTAAGTTGAGGTAACCATGTATCGAGGCTTAATATGTTCCTTATTGTACCTAACTGTTAGCTGACTTGATATTGTTTTTGTTGTCTATATGTGTGCTCAGTTTCAATCCGATTGTAATGCCCGAGAATTATTGAATGGATAAATCAAGATTATTAATCTTCATTAACGGCAGACTTGGAAGATATGAGAATGCATGACATGCAATAAGGGAAGAAAGATGTGAGAACCAGGTGTTGCATGATCAGAAAACTAGAATTTAGAAGTTTGCACGACCGCACCCGCGGTGCTAGCACGACCGCACCCGCGGTGCATGTGCAGAAAATGAAGTACAAATCCCGTAGACACACCGCACCCGCGGTATTAGACGAAGCGCACCCGCGCTGATGACACCGCACCCGCGGTCTTGCAAGAAGCGCACCCGCGGTGTGAGCTGCCGAGAGAATGGCTAGGATCACCGCTTGAGCGCACCCGCACTCCTTACACTCACCGCACCCGCGGTGCGACGTGCACTATGAAAATGAAGCCACGTTTTCAATTATGCATGTAGTATATATATAGGTGTCAAACGGAATTCCTTTCACTCTTCAGAGGGAAATCGAGAGTTGGGAGAGAACTTTGGACTCTTGAGCTTAGAATTTAAGTTACAAAATATCCGTGTATCAGAATTCGAATCTGAATGCAGTACCATGTTCATCGCGACACGAGCTACACAAGGACGTAAGTTTTGTTACGTTTTGAGATGTGTTGGAAATATGATGTTGCTAGAATTGAATATAATTCAGATATGATGTTTCTGCTACCGTAGATATTATAGAATTGAAGTCAGATTAAAGAACAGATTGTTGCTGTAATTGTTATGATTTCTGAAAGATATTGTAGTAGCCCGAATTCCAAATTGGGTAATTAACGGATTATTGGTGATTAAGAAGGTTTAATGTGTAATTTTGACCGAGTCATGATCGGACGGACCGAAGATGGTTCGGAAGCACCGAAGAGTTCGTAAGGTCCGAAGTGAGTTCGGTGGATCCGATCATTAGGTGTCAAGAGTTGATCGACACGTGGGAGTTCGGACGTTCCGAAGTGTAGGTTCGGTGGATCCGATCATGAGGTGTCAAGAGCAGCTGGACACGTGCATGTTCGGACGGTCCGAAGTGTATGATCGGAGGATCCGATCATGAGCTGTCAAGAGCTGATGGACACGTAAGAGTTCGGACGTTCCGAAGAGGGTTCGGACGATCCGAACATGGCCTATAAATAGTGGTCGGATTTCCTCATTTTGACTCGCCAATTCAGAGAATTCCGTAGCATTTCAGTCGTTTCTGACAGGTTCTAGTCTTGTTCCGAGATTTGGGCACTAGCGGGGAGCTGCTGGTCTTGTAGCAGAGCTGTGCTCTAGTTGGGAGCTAGCGGCCTCAGCGGGCTAGCGACGGACGAAGGTTTGGAATTTTATCAGTATTTATCTCAGGATTATCTAGTTAAGTCTGGTAGATAAGTTTAGTGATGGTTTTCACTTGATGAATAGGCTTGGATTAGACCTGTTGTCTGGTTGTTCCAGTGGATTAGGATTGCTGTGATAGAGGTACGAAAGTACTATCCGAGATATCCTGGTTGAGTATACATTCTTATATGTGTTGCATGATTATGTGGTGCATTGATATATGTCATATGATGCATGCTATTATGTCACGTTTATTACTGCACGTTGCATTTCATGTTGAGCCGTACCTCCTTCGAGATAGCCTTTGCTGTTGAGCTGTATCTCTTTCGAGATAAGCTATATCTTGTGGGGCCGCTCAGCCCTATCTTGTCTTGTGGACGCATGGACACCGAGAGTACACAGTGGCCGACGGGTCGGGAGGGCTTCGGTGGTCCGGGACATTTTAGGTCCACGTCTGTCTTGTAGTGGATGCAGTGACCCAGAGGTGTACCGCGCGGCACTATCCACTTGGCGCCTCTAGACTGAGCATTGTTGAGATCCTTTTGTGACTCCTGTTTCTTGACTACCCCGGTATCATGATCATAGCATGTGCATTTCATATAGGTCTGTATACTCATACTTTTGTACTGGGCGTTCTTATCGCTCACGTCCTCGGTTTTGTTTATTCTTGGACACCCCATTCCCACGGGGCAGGCCTCAGGTTGGACAGCTCAGGAGGAGCAGGAGGAGGACGTTGAGTAGCTGGTTGGTTTAGTTTATCGGTATTGTTTTGATTCGATATGGTTGTATTGGATATTTTATTTTGAGTTATTCTAGACTTCGATTGGGTTGTATAATCGGTATTGTTGTTGACTTTTCCGCTGTTATCTCTGATTTTTGTTAATTAGGTTAATTGCATGCTTAGTTTTTGATTAGTAGGTGATTCTGGAACGGGTCACTACATTTATGGTATCAGAGCATGCATACGATTTTGGGATATAGATTTCTGTTTTGGGATTTCCGTTGACCAATTTACTAGTTTCCCCATTCTATTGTTGTAGCAAGGGCTGACCACTTTGGTGATGAGAGTAGTCAGGGAAGTGTAGGTCGTTGGGGTGACCAGGACGATTTGTTAAGCGTCATAAGTTACCGCATGTTTCTCTAGACGTCATTCTTTCCGTTTCTACTCCGATGGGTCATTCGGTTTTAGCCAAGCGTCTAGTGATGGGTTGTCCCTTAGATTTTGAAGGTAATGATGTTGTTATTTTCGTTTTGTTCATTCTCTAAGCCTGATTTCGAGGACGAAATCGTTTTAAGGGGGGGAGAATGTAGTAGCCCGAATTCCAAATTGGGTAATTAACGGATTATTGGTGATTAAGAAGGTTTAATGTGTAATTTTGACCGAGTCATGATCGGACGGACCGAAGATGGTTCGGAAGCACCGAAGAGTTCGTAAGGTCCGAAGTGAGTTCGGTGGATCCGATCATTAGGTGTCAAGAGTTGATCGACACGTGGGAGTTCGGACGTTCCGAAGTGTAGGTTCGGTGGATCCGATCATGAGGTGTCAAGAGCAGCTGGACACGTGCATGTTCGGACGGTCCGAAGTGTATGATCGGAGGATCCGATCATGAGCTGTCAAGAGCTGATGGACACGTAAGAGTTCGGACGTTCCGAAGAGGGTTCGGACGATCCGAACATGGCCTATAAATAGTGGTCGGATTTCCTCATTTTGACTCGCCAATTCAGAGAATTCCGTAGCATTTCAGTCGTTTCTGACAGGTTCTAGTCTTGTTCCGAGATTTGGGCACTAGCGGGGAGCTGCTGGTCTTGTAGCAGAGCTGTGCTCTAGTTGGGAGCTAGCGGCCTCAGCGGGCTAGCGACGGACGAAGGTTTGGAATTTTATCAGTATTTATCTCAGGATTATCTAGTTAAGTCTGGTAGATAAGTTTAGTGATGGTTTTCACTTGATGAATAGGCTTGGATTAGACCTGTTGTCTGGTTGTTCCAGTGGATTAGGATTGCTGTGATAGAGGTACGAAAGTACTATCCGAGATATCCTGGTTGAGTATACATTCTTATATGTGTTGCATGATTATGTGGTGCATTGATATATGTCATATGATGCATGCTATTATGTCACGTTTATTACTGCACGTTGCATTTCATGTTGAGCCGTACCTCCTTCGAGATAGCCTTTGCTGTTGAGCTGTATCTCTTTCGAGATAAGCTATATCTTGTGGGGCCGCTCAGCCCTATCTTGTCTTGTGGACGCATGGACACCGAGAGTACACAGTGGCCGACGGGTCGGGAGGGCTTCGGTGGTCCGGGACATTTTAGGTCCACGTCTGTCTTGTAGTGGATGCAGTGACCCAGAGGTGTACCGCGCGGCACTATCCACTTGGCGCCTCTAGACTGAGCATTGTTGAGATCCTTTTGTGACTCCTGTTTCTTGACTACCCCGGTATCATGATCATAGCATGTGCATTTCATATAGGTCTGTATACTCATACTTTTGTACTGGGCGTTCTTATCGCTCACGTCCTCGGTTTTGTTTATTCTTGGACACCCCATTCCCACGGGGCAGGCCTCAGGTTGGACAGCTCAGGAGGAGCAGGAGGAGGACGTTGAGTAGCTGGTTGGTTTAGTTTATCGGTATTGTTTTGATTCGATATGGTTGTATTGGATATTTTATTTTGAGTTATTCTAGACTTCGATTGGGTTGTATAATCGGTATTGTTGTTGACTTTTCCGCTGTTATCTCTGATTTTTGTTAATTAGGTTAATTGCATGCTTAGTTTTTGATTAGTAGGTGATTCTGGAACGGGTCACTACAGATATTGACTGAGATTTTATATCAGAATTTTATTAGTATTCAGAGTATGAATTATGTGGACACAGATTATGAGTTCCAGTATTTTATTTGTGATGTTCAGATTGACGGGGTTATTCAGACTTGTATTGTTATGCCGTCGACACATCAGTTGAATTAGATTGATCAGATTCAGATATGATTTCGATTTGATTGTGATATTATTAATATGACTCAGATTGTATCTTGTTCAGACATTGATCAGATTGTATACGGATTTGAGTATTGATCAGAACAGATTGTGAATTGAGTTAATTACTGATACAACGTATTCGATATTGTCTTTTCAGATTGATATGGACAGAGTTGAATACAAAACATCATCTTCGTCAGACCGGGACGACAAAGGTATAATTCATGTGATATTCGGGAAGAAACAACTCAATCGAGACCATCCTTGATTTGCCCAATAAATCACATACTAAATTCTTGTTTATGTTTTATCTTATTATGCTTTGTGTACAGATCATGTTGCATTGCATTAAGATGATCATGCTTGTTTACAGATTTTGTATTCATGCATTTAAGATAGGACAGTTTGGAGATCAGCCAGACTGCTAGACGTTCGGCGATATCTCAGCTTAGGGGAAGATCACCGCCCCTTTGTAGATGCGGATACAGATCAGGCCGAAGTCTAAGAATAAGACGTACAGCACCTCGATTGGTAGGGTAGGTGACAGACAGTGACGTCTTATTCACACCGGGATCCCTAGAGTTATAGATCGAGTCAAGTCTAGACATTATTTGATTAGAACTGCATGCTTATATGGATGTGGCTCCTAGATCATGGGACCCATCATTACTGCTTTCAGTTGGGTTAGCATGTTTTATGATTAAGATTGTTTATATGCATGTTTATCTGAATTGAGTTGCATGCTTATTTGATTAATTTCATAGACTATGAAATAGATTGTTTCTATACATGATAGCATGTTTTATGATTTAGTTGGTTTATATACATACTTACCATGTTTTATACTGGGATTTATTCTCACCGAAGTTATCCGGCTGTTGTCTTGTATTGTATGTGTGCATGACAACAGGTGGGGCTGGATCAGGGTCGAGATGACGATGAGAGAAGACGAGTTAGCGTGGTGATTCCGGACTGGTAGCAGACTTAGTTTATTACTTGAATTTAGTAATTGAACCTTAGATTTAGGTTGTACAGTATTGTACTTTTCTACTGAACTGTAGTTTTTATACAGAGATGTATATTGTTTAGATTCCATTACCTTCCACAGTTACATTTTAAAAAGAAAAATTTTTAGACCCTGTTTTATCTTAACTGATAATTAAATCCCAAAGATGATTAATAAGACAGATCAGCGTCCGGGTCCCCACACCGATCATATGCAATCTCATTATTTAGCTATCAAGGGAATTCTTAAATATTTGAAAGGCACACAAAATGTGGGATTATGGTATGTTAAAGAATTTTTTTCAATTTAGTTGACTATTCAGATGTAAATTATGCAGGGTGCAAACCTTTATAGAAAAATTAATAGTGAATCATGTAAGTTTTTAAGAGACAGACAGATATCATGATTTAACAAAAATTGGACTTCCATTGAGACATCCACAACTGAAGTATAATACTTGGATGTAGGAAGTTGATGAGCCTGACTGCTCTGGATTCAACAACAGTTGAGCGATTATGGGATAAATGCTCAAGAGTCACCAATTTTTTGTGACAATACAAGCACCATTGCAATTACTTATAATACAATTCTACATTCGAGAACCAAACACATTTATGTCATACATCACTTCATCATAGATCATGCACTAAAGGACATAAGGCTGAAATATGTCTCAACTGAACAACAAGCAACAAATATGAAAGGATCGGTGAATCGGGTGAAGAGTGTTTAGAAGGGGGGTTGAATAAACACTGCTCGATTAAACTAATTCTTCGACAAACTGATTTCAGTTGTATTACAAACTGAATCTAAAATATTCTTTCGGTCAACAACAATCAGTTAAACTGAATAAACAGTTGCGGAAAACTAACTGACTGAAAGATAGAGTATCTAACTGAAAATAATAACTGAAAGTAATAACAACACAATTTGTTTCTGGATGTTCGGAGACTTGAATAACTCAGACGTCACCCCTTCTATCACGCAGATAGGATTTTCACTAAAACACTTTGATCAGATACAAATCAGTGTACTGACCCACTTCAGTTTGGACTTATCACTTTGCCAATACTGAAACTCTTAGCTTACAACACTTTTACAGATCGTAACTGATCTTAGCACAATTTAGAAATTCTATCAATCTATTACAAAGTGCTATGAAAGCTCAAGAGCGTAGTCTAGAATACTACTGATAAAACTGATAAGCGTGAGCTTGATTTCTGAGTGTGAGCGGATATTTTTGAAGCGTAACAGCAGGTAAGATAACTGAGAATGCGATGATGCTTCAGCTGCTGCCTTCGACTATTTATAGGCTTCCCTCTCAACGGTAACATTAAAGATATTTGAATATTCTAACCGTTGATTGCCACGTCGATATATCCTGACAATAGTACACTGTTCATTTCTGAAATGCGGCGAGCCACTACCAGTTGCAGATGGCTGTACTATATGTCGGTTGTCGCTTTCAACTGATGACGTGTACAGCTGAGAGATCAGCTAGTAAAGATCAGTTGACGATGAAATATACTTTAGTTGAAGCGATCAGTTGACTGATGACGTGTTCAGTTACGTCGATCAGTTAGTCCAATTCATAACTAGAATCAGTTGGTCAATCTTTTGTCAAACGCCGAAATTTCGTTTCCAACAATTTCCCCCTTTATGGTGTTTGACAAAACTATAGTGAAAGATACTTGACTGAATGCAAAGTAGATAAAATAATATGTCGGTTAATTGAATCAACTGAATTCATATTTCTTCAAAATAAATACAATAGATACTGCGCCTATTGTTGTTTCTTCTGCTGCTCTAAGATCTCCTTTATTTCTTCCCCTTTTTTGTCAAACTGTTCCATCTTGAGAGATATGTGACACCCTGACCTCTTTTAAAATAAATACGCAGCGGAAATAAAATTTTCTCTTTAAAATATACGGAAGGAGTTTCAAAATACATTTCATCAAATATCTTTACAAAATAAATACATGATCATTTAAATGACATAACAAAAACAAAATATCATTCCTATGATCATGCCAAAATCCTCCTTCCAACGGTGTATGCATATGACCCCCGATCTACAGTCAACGTCCCGAGGCACCACTCTGATCTGCATCACATGAAAATAACTGAAATGAGAATAAATCTCAGCAAGTGGAACTCTTATATAACAATAAACAATAATCTCTGTAAAACATCTCTTTGAAATCATAAATACCATCAACTCTGAACTGTAAACTCTGAATATCAATGATATAGCAATAGCATAAAATATGATGGTATTTCTCTTTTGCTCTGGGGATTGATATCAATAGTATCTCTGCTCTGGGGTTGCTCGTATCCCAAATCGATATAAATACCGATAACTCTGAGGGATATAAGCCTCTGGGCGATGATCATCTAATATTGCATGCAATCTCTGACTATGTATTTATCAATCCGAAAACATTTAAATTCTTCTCTGGTTTTAACAATCACTTTGAACTCTATATATCTCTTTGTATTCCCTTTAATCAATAATGAGACATACAATGCCTCCAATACATATAACAATACATACTATGGATCAAATGAAAGGGAATAACACAATAAACTCTTTGAAACACATACATATATAATCATGTGAGCAAAAAGGAATGAAATTCCACTTACAAACCACAACAAACACCTCAACTTAGCTCTTGATCACCACCTACAACAAATAATCCACAAATAACACCAATATCAACTAAATATCCAAGATTACAAGCTAAATAATTCCATAAATCCACATAAACAACCCACCTAAACAACTCTTAATTTACAACCTTAACAGAATCGCACCAAAAGCTTACCCAAGCTTCCTAGCACCAAGGAGAACGTCGAACTCAAGTCGAAATTCCAAACAAACGCCTGAATCGAAGATAGGAAAGGAAAGAAATGGCTGAAAACCCTTGCAATGGAGAGAAATGTCGAAAATGAAGGAGAGAATAAAGGAAAAGTATGGCCAACCACTCCAAAAAGTAGCTTAAAAACTCGACCATACCTTCACCGCGGGTGCGCTCCTCTAAGCACCGCGGGTGCGCAATGGCTACGGCATCTCAAAAAAAATCTGGAACTCGAACAGCGCGGGTGCGGCACTGCAAACAGCGCGGGTGCGGTCTCCACCGCGGGGGCGGTCACTACAACGCCGCGGGTGCGGTGTGCTCACGGCAAAACACTATTCCCATGCAACAAAAATCAAACCGAAACGCTGAAACGAACAACCAACATCATCTAATACCTCAAGACAATAAAACTAACAATACTATAGCCCAAAAATACACTCTGAACATCTAATCAAATATCCCAAATAACAAACGAAACTTAAATCTTACCGTACACCGGGCTCGGCTATTACAATCTCCCCCCCTTAAGGGAATTTCGTCCGCGAAATTGACGTCACGGCACGAACAACTCAGGATACTTCTCTCTCATCTCATCCTCTGGTTCCCACGTAGCCTCCTCTATCAAATGGTTCCTCCAAAGAACTTTGACAATGCCGATCTCTTTGTTCCTCAGAACTCTAACTGTGCGATCCAAAATCTGAATCGGAATCTCTTGATATGTCAAATTCGGCGTCAAGTCCAATGGCTCATGGCGAAGAACATGGGAAGGATCTGCAACATACTTCCTGAGCATCGATACGTGAAAAACATTATGGACTCTGTCAAGATCTGGAGGTAGGGCTAATCTGTAGGCTCGATCGCCAACTCTGTCCAATATCTCGAATGGACCAATAAATCTAGGACTCAACTTGCCCTTCTTACCAAATCTCATCACACCCTTGAGAGGTGCTATCTTCAGAAACACGTGGTCGCCAACCTCGAACTGCAAAGGTCTGCGACGAACATCTGCATAGCTCTTCTGTCTGGACTGGGCAGTCTTCATCCTTTCTCTGATAACAGCAACAACATCAGCAGTCTGCTGGACCAACTCTGGTCCCAACATCTTCCTCTCACCAACCTCGTCCCAATACAAGGGAGACCTGCACTTCCTGCCATAAAGTGCCTCATACGGTGCCATGCCAATCGTCGCCTGGTAGCTATTATTATAAGTGAACTCAACCAAAGGCAACAAAGAATCCCAGCTACCTGGAAAGTCTATAGTACAAGCTCTGAGCATATCCTCAAGAATCTGAATGACTCTCTCTGACTGACCATCACTCTGAGGATGATAGGCTGTACTGAACGCTAATCGCGAACCCATAGCTCTGTGCAAACTCTTCCAAAACTCTGAAGTAAATCTGGGGTCACGATCAGACACGATCGACACAGGGACACCATGAAGTCTGACAATCTCTGCTATGTAGTCCTCGGCATACTGGTTCATCGAATACGTCGTCTTGACTGGAAGAAAGTGCGCTGACTTAGTCAATCTATCAACGATAACCCAAATAGAATTGAAACCTCTCCGCACTCTGGGAAGACCAGTCACGAAATCCATCGTAATATGCTCCCACTTCCACTGAGGAATCGGCAACGACAACAATGTCCCAGCAGGTCTCTGGTGCTCAATCTTCACCTGCTGACAAGTAAGGCACTGAGAAATAAACAAAGCAACATCCTTCTTCATACCTGGCCACCAGTAGAGCCGACGAAGATCCTGATACATCTTCGTACTGCCTGGATGAATCGAATACGGCACGGTATGAGCCTCTGTCAGAATATCTCTACGAATATCATCGCCAACAGGAACACAAATACGACCTCTGAAAGTCACCAAACCATCACCATTCAAGGCAAACTCTGAATTACCTCTAATCTCTGCTCTATCTCTCAACTCTGTCAACTGAACATCAGTCGACTGCTCTCTACGAATCCTGTCCGTCAATGAAGATCGAATAACTAACGCTGAAAGACGAGCAATGGTGCCTGTAATCACCAGATCAATATCCTCTCTCTGCAAATCCATCAGTAACGGTCTCTGAATCAAAGAACTCAATGAAACACTCGACTTGCGGCTTAAAGCATCAGCCACAACATTCGCCTTCCCTGGGTGATAACTGATAGTTACATCGTAATCCTTGACAAGCTCTAACCACCTCCTCTGCCGCATATTGAGCTCTTTCTGCGAGAACAGATACTTCAAACTCTTGTGGTCTGTGAAGATCTCACACTTTTCGCCATACAGATAATGTCTCCAAATCTTAAGGGCGAAAACCACAGCTGCTAGCTCCAAATCGTGCGTCGGATAATTCTTCTCATAATCCTTCAACTGGCGAGAAGCATAGGCAATGACCTTACCTCTCTGCATCAACACTGCACCGAGACCCTTCTTCGACGCATCGGTAAAGACAACAAAGTCCTCTGAACCACTGGGCAATGCGAGAATAGGAGCTGACGTCAATCTATCCTTCAACTCCTGAAATGCGCTCTGGCAATCTATAGACCACTCGAACTTCACAGTCTTCCTCGTCAGATTGGACAATGGCAGGGAAATCTTGGAAAAGTCCGAAATGAAACGACGATAATAACCCGCCAAACCAAGGAAACTGCGTACCTCTGAAACAGTCGTAGGAATAGGCCACTTCTGAATCGCCTCTATCTTCATCGGATCAACAGCAATGCCATCCCTCGAAACGACATGGCCTAGAAAAGAAATCTGATCCAGCCAAAACTCACACTTCTTCAACTTAGCAAACAACCTCCGCTCTCTCAGCAACTGGAGAACAACTCTGAGATGCTCTGAATGAAGCTCTCTGGTCTTGGAATAGATCAATATATCGTCGATAAAGACAATGACGAAGCTATCCAAATACGGCTTGAACACACGGTTCATCAGGTCCATGAAAACAGAAGGGGCATTGGTCAAACCAAAAGACATCACGAGAAACTCATAGTGACCATACCTGGTCCTGAAAGCCGTCTTAGGGATATCAGACTCCCTAACCTTCAACTGATAGTAGCCAGACCGAAGATCAATCTTCGAGAAAACAGTGGCACCCTGGAGTTGGTCAAATAGATCGTCAATCCGTGGCAACGGATACTTGTTCTTGATCGTCACTTTGTTGAGCTCTCTGTAATCGATACACAGACGCAAAGACCCGTCCTTCTTCTTAACAAATAGAACCGGAGCTCCCCAAGGCGAAGAACTCGGACGAATGAAACCCTTATCCAGAAGATCCTGCAACTGCGTCTTCAACTCTTTCATCTCGGTAGGAGCCATCCTATACGGAGCCTTAGAAATAGGAACCGTACCTGGAGCAAGATCAATAACAAACTCTACATCTCTATCCGGCGGCAAACCCGGAACATCATCCTCAAACACATCCGCAAACTCCCTCACCACATCAATATCATCAATATTCAACTTAATCAGTCTATCCATATCCACAACAGATGCTAGAAAAACATCACAACCTCTACACAATAGCCTCTCAGCACCAAGACACGAAATAAAAGGAAGGACCAGCGAAGTACCTGAGCTGGCGAGAACTCCTCCCTGGCCATCATCTGCAAAAGTCACCGTCTTAGCAACGCAATCAATAACAGCACGATAGGTCGACAGCCAATCCATGCCAAGAATAACATCAAAGGCAACCATCGGGATCACAATCAAATCAGCAAAGACCTCTCGATCAACAAAACGAACGGGGCACGCATACACTATGGAAGTCGGGCACAAAACATCTCCCGAAGGCAAAACAACACTAAGCTGGAGGGGAATAACAGAAGGAACTATACCCAAAGATCTCAAAAACAATTCAGACATAAAAGAATGAGTAGCACCAGTATCAATCAAAGTAGTAGCTACTCTGCCTGAAATTAAAATGGAACTAGAGATTACAGAAGAATTACGATTAATACCTTCCTTAGTCATCGAAAAGATACGACCCTGCACCTTCTCCTGGCTAGCTCCCCTAGGACAATCTCTGGAAATATGGCCTGGCATGCCACAACGATAACAAGAACGAGTGCCAAATCTACACTCTCCACGATGAGGTCTGCCACACTTGGGACACAAAGATCTCTCAGAATCAGACGGAGCAACTGGCACTGACGGTGGCCTAGGACTCTGATCCACCTTGCCCTTCCCCTTGAATCGATCTCTGCCACGCTGACCTGAACTCTGGCCTCTTTGAACATTAGCCTGGTGCCTCGCCTGTCTCTCCCTGGCGATATCCTTCTCGTCCTGCTCTGCTAGCAACGCCTTGGACACAATCTCCTTGAAAGTCACAGCCTTGGACATATTGATATCACGCCTGATCTCCGCTCTAAGGCCTCGAATGAAGTGAGCACCTTTATCTTTATCACTGGTAGCAATGTACGGAGCAAAAAGGCAACCCTCCTCGAACCTGAGAATATACTCGTCCACATTCAAGCTCCCCTGACGAAGCTCCAAGAACTCTGTGACCTTCCTCGCTCGCAGTGCATCAGGAAAGTACTTGTCGTAGAAAAGCTCAGTAAACTCAGACCACTTCAAAGTAGAAACATCAATGCCAACCTTGGTCGCATTCCACCACAAACGTGCAGCTTTAACCAGCATGAAAACAGCACAACTGATACGGTCTCTGTCCTCATAGTGGAGATGATCAAAAATCGCCTCCAAAGCCTTGACCCACTCTACTGCAGCTAAAGGATCGGAGCTGCCTGGAAACTCGGGTGGATCCATCCTCTTAAACGCAGAAAAGATAGCATCAGAACCAACTGCTACTGGAGCAACCTGCCCCCTACCTTGGCCTCTGCCCTGGCCTGCTCCTTGCAGTCTAAGCAATTGCTGGATCTGCTCACTGTGAACCTTAGCCTGCTCCTTCAGTAACTTGCCGAACTCGTCGACAACTCTCGAGGACGAACTATCCTCCCCCTCTGACGCCTTACGCTTAGGAGGCATCCTCTACTCTACAATGCTCACAAGACACCAATCAATACATAACAATAGATAGATGCAAAGAAAACATACCCGGACAGTTGAAAGTAGACGAAGTCATATGCATTGGTCCGAAGAACACCGCTCTGATACCATTAAATGTGACACCCTGACCTCTTTTAAAATAAATACGCAGCGGAAATAAAATTTTCTCTTTAAAATATACGGAAGGAGTTTCAAAATACATTTCATCAAATATCTTTACAAAATAAATACATGATCATTTAAATGACATAACAAAAACAAAATATCATTCCTATGATCATGCCAAAATCCTCCTTCCAACGGTGTATGCATATGACCCCCGATCTACAGTCAACGTCCCGAGGCACCACTCTGATCTGCATCACATGAAAATAACTGAAATGAGAATAAATCTCAGCAAGTGGAACTCTTATATAACAATAAACAATAATCTCTGTAAAACATCTCTTTGAAATCATAAATACCATCAACTCTGAACTGTAAACTCTGAATATCAATGATATAGCAATAGCATAAAATATGATGGTATTTCTCTTTTGCTCTGGGGATTGATATCAATAGTATCTCTGCTCTGGGGTTGCTCGTATCCCAAATCGATATAAATACCGATAACTCTGAGGGATATAAGCCTCTGGGCGATGATCATCTAATATTGCATGCAATCTCTGACTATGTATTTATCAATCCGAAAACATTTAAATTCTTCTCTGGTTTTAACAATCACTTTGAACTCTATATAACCGAGACCCCAGGGTGCTTCCTACAATATTTCCTCGTCATCATCATCTGAATCTCCTTGATAGAGAACCAGTTCTTGATTCATTTCCCAGAACTTGATTTGAGATAGCAGATCCTATGAGATCAGTGTCGAGCTGAGTGATTACAGCTTGATCAGCGTAGGCAGTAGGACTAGTAGGTAAGTAGTTGGTCTTTAGCTTGGCAACAATTTGAGCCAACTTCTTCGATCTTGTCTGATCAAAAAGATAACTTTTCCTCTCCATAGCTTGAGCAATCGAGGCAGCTTTGACTGTCCTGAGCACAAAGGCCTCCAACTTGATGAATTTGCTCAGTTCGGACTTCTTCCTCAATTTCTTGGCGAAAACTTCAGTGCGGTAGCCTGTCCAAGCATCATAGGACTTAATTTTTGAAGCAGCAAAACTGTTAACCTTTGCCCATACAAGGTCAATATGAGTCTGAATTGGGTTGGTGGGTCTGGACTCTTCAATCAACTTCCCTTTCCCTTTATCAGTACTCAAAAGGTGAGGAATTTCCAATCCTGTTCGAGTAGATTCCACCTGCTCTACAAATTTTATGCCTTTAGGTCTAGCAGGTGCCACAACAGTAGGACGAGATATCTGAATCAGAGGAGCTTTGATCCTAACTGATTCCTTTTTGGTACCAATTGTAGCTTCTTGTGGAATGATCTGCAGAGGAACTGCTTCTATAGGCTGCTGATCAGTTGAAGAAATCATTGCATCAATAGGAATGGATACCTCCGAAGTTGTTTTAACCCTTTGGGTTCTTGGTTTCTTCGTAATCTGTGGGGATGGAGTCTTTTCTGACTCAGATGTACTCAACACTAATTTTATTTTGGCGACCTTCACTTGACCCAAGGTTTTGGCCTTCTTAACTGATTTAGGAGCTGCTAACTGAGTCCCAATCTCTTGTTTGATTTGCACAAACTGACCAGGAGTTATATCCATTTTGGTTTTGGGTGGCATCGTATTCTCTGCATTGAACACCTTAAATTTCGATGACCTTTCAGAATCATCAGCCACAAATCCCTTGACTTTCAACAGATAACTGATTTGAACAGCAAATCCTTTGGACTGTTTTGAGGACAAAAACATATTCTTCAGAGTGGTAAAGATAAGGTGCTTCCAGTTAAGCTTGCGGTCAGCCATAATAGCAGAAATGGCTTGAAATTTTTCCATGGTGAGGGCAGCAAATGATCCAGCTTTTGCCAAAAGCCCCTTAGCAACTACATCAGCAAGCAACTGAATTTCATGTTTCAGTTCCTTCTTAGGATCGGAAACCTTAATCTTCCGTCCATCAGCAGAGAGAAGAGTTTGCATCTCTTCAATATCAGATGCCTTAACATCCGAAAGTTGTGCCAAACCATCAGAGGGTAAAGAAAATAAATCCCCAAGAGAGTCTTCAGAGATGGCCAGCGACTGACCATTGACAGTAGAGATAATGTTACATTCAGAATCAATCATCCCAGTGGAGTAGAAATCCTGAAGTTCTTTGGGATAAATGTCCTGCGAGGATTGTCCTAAAAAGGTTTTGAGTCCAGCAGCTTCAAGTTTCTGAAACACCTTCTTGACTTCAGCATCGCCGAAGGATAAGATGGATCCAAAATTAATGGCCATAATCGTTCAGCATAAAAGCAGGAATTTGGGTTGCCATTGATAACTAAGTGAGTTCCTGAAAGAAAATTCGAAGGATGAAATAGTTCTTGCTCTCAAAAGTTTGTGGATAAATGTAAGGTGAAACTAAATTGAGGCGGGTAATGGTACATATGTACGTGACCATTCAAATTCTGGACACGTGTCAGTCCGTAGAAATTTTGAAAAAGTAGAGTGTGTACGTGTGCTAGTGTGTACAATTTGAACGGTTAAAAATGAGTCCACGTCATAGACTGAAATTCATCATGAGTTTAGCAGACAGTCACGTCATTGATTTGGAATAAAATAGATTTAATTAGTTAACTTATATGAGAAGATTAGTGAAGTATTCAACTGAACGATCAGTTAGTAAAACTGAGTCCTTTCAGTTGAGAATTCACTAACAACTGTCTTCTCAGTTAACCTCTTAGACCATTATTCCCCCTTAATAAATGCAAAAAAAAATGACGGCAATAGATAGAAATGATTAAAGGAGAGCCTGGTGCTTGGCAGAGTAATCGTCACTTAAAGAAGTGTCCTTTCATTTCCCTCATCTTGGCCTATAAATAAGAGTAAGATGGTTAGTCACAGCTATCTCAGCAAATAATTTCATAGAGAAGAAGAATGGCCGGTGCTGGAAGCTCAAGCGTCTCTCCGTTTTCACTGCAGGCCAGAAAGGAGGCCATAGAGGACGAAGTCTTTTACTCAAGCCTTTCCTACTGGGAGGAGTTGGAGTTACTGTACTACTCTGGACGGGTCACCACCTTCAAACGGATGGCCCAACTAAGAGAAGTGCGGGAGCACTTGAATGTTCCTGCAAGGGTGGACGTCTTCAAGGATGGTCATCTCTATCAACTCTTTCTTCGGAAGGAGCTGGAGATCCTCCACCGCATCGCTTCCTCCCACAGTTTCTGCAAAACCTCTTCTTCAGCACTAGCTGCTTGGTTGAGTATGTGGATAGCTGATGTGGAGGAAAAATATGAAAATGTAACCCGCTCCCATTAATAAAATGTTTATTTTGTTTTATCGTCGTTTTCCTTTGTTCCTGCTTGCAATGATCTGTATGAGATACAAACACAAGAACTACTGAAACGCTAACTGACATCAGTTAAAAATTCATATGAATAAGCAACTCATTTAAGTAATCAGTAAGAAGGCAGTAAGGCTGACATAAGAATTACAAGCAATAATAATTAATTAGGATAAATCAATTAATCCAAGTATATTGCGAAAATGAGAAAACTTAGTATCAGCCAGTGGTTTGGTGAAGATGTCAGCCGCTTGCTGTTCAGTTGATACGTATTCCAATCTGATGTTCTTCTTTAAAGCATGATCTCTGATGAAGTGATGTCTAACATCTATGTGCTTAGTCCTGGAATGAAGAACTGGATTATACGTAATAGCAATTGTACTCGTGTTGTCACAGAATATTGGCGATTCCTTTGCTTCAACACCATAATCTTTCAGTTGTTGCTGAATCCAGAGCAGTTGGGCGCAGCAGCTTCCAGCAGCAAGATATTCTGCTTCAGTTGTGGAAGTTGCTATGGATGTTTTGCTTCTTACTGAACCAAGAAATCAGTCGTCTCCTAGAAACTGACATGATCCACTTGTGCTTTTTCGATCAAGCTTCCATCCTGCATAGTCTGCATCTGAATAGCCAACTAAATTGAAAGATGAATCTTTAGAGTACCATAAACCAACATTTTGCGTGCCTTTAAGATATTTCAAGATACGTTTGGCAGCAGAAAAATGTGATTGTTTAGGATTAGCTTGAAATCTTGCACACATACATACAGCAAACACAATATCAGGACGACTAGCAGTTAGGTACAGTAATGAACTTATTAAACCTCTGTAAAGCGTCGTCTCAACTGACATTCCCCCTTGATCAGTGTCTAATTTAGCTGATGAGCTCATAGGGATGCTTGCAGCTGAACATGATTCCATGCCAAATTTCTTCAGCAATTCCTTTGTGTATTTAGTTTGACTGATAAAAGTTCCTGAATCCAGTTGTTTCACTTGTAAACCAAGGAAGAATGTTAGTTCACCCATCATGCTCATCTCGAATTTCTCCTGCATTAACTTGGAAAACTTCTCGCATAATTTGGGGTTAGTTGACCCAAAAATAATATCATCAACATAGATTTGAACAAGTAAGATATGATCATTCTTGGAAAATTTGAACAATGTCTTATCAACTGATCCAACAGAAAAGTCATGATCAGTTAGAAATTTTGAAAGGGTTTCGTACCAAGCTCTTGGAGCTTGTTTAAGACCGTATAAGGCTTTGTTCAAATGATAGACATGATCAGGAAGGTGATGATTGACAAAACCTGGGGGTTGTTCAACGTAGATTTCTTGCTGCAACTGGCCGTTCATAAATGCACTTTTTACGTCCATTTGGTAGACTTTGAAGTTTTTGAATGACGCATAGGCTAGGAATATTCTGATTGCCTCCAGTCTTGCAACTGGTGCATAAGTCTCATCGTAATCAATTCCTTCTTCCTGCCTATATCCTTGTGCTACCAACCTTGCTTTATTGCGCACAACTGATCCATCTTCGTTTAGTTTGTTCCTGTACACCCACTTTGTACCTATCACAGTTTTTGAGAGTGGTCTTGGAACTAAGTTCCAGACATTGTTATGGATAAACTGATTTAGCTCTTCTTGCATTGCATTTATCCAGTTTGGATCGGCAAAGGCTTCATCAGTTTTCTTTGGCTCCAGTTGAGACACAAAAGCTGAATGTATAAATAAGTTAAGCATTTGATTTCTTGTTCTTACCGGATCAGATGGATTACCTATCACTCATTCTGGAGGATGTGATTTATTCCATCTAAGTTCAGCATTTGTTTCTTCTGTATTAGCAATTTCCTCAGTAGGCAACTGAATGTTTTCAGTTTCAGTTGGAGCTAATTCAGTTGGAAACTTATTCTCATTAGTATGCTCCACTAACTGATTGTCAAGATTTGCTTCCAATTCAGCTGATTGATCCAATATGTCAGGTTCAGGTGTTTGGAGGTTGTTTTGATTAAGATGGATATCTTCTTCATCATCATCATCGTCCAAGTTTATATCTGTAAATCTATCAGCTAGCTCAACTGTATCAGTTGGCTTAGAAGTTAGTGTAGACTCATCAAACACAACATGAATAGATTCTTCAACATTCAAAGTATTTTTGTTGAAGACTCTATAGGCTTTACATACTGAAGAATAACCAAGAAATATTCCTTCTGCAGATTTAGCGTCAAAGGCTGTTAAATGGGTTTTACCATTGACAAGTATAAAACATCTGCAGCCGAATATTTTGAAGTAAGAAACCACACTTTTTCTTCCATGCCAGATCTCATAAGGTGTTTTCATATGATTCTTATTAATCATTGATCTGTTTTGAGTATAACACGCAGTGTTCACTGCCTCTGCCCAAAACCTTTGAGAGATAGAGGAATCAGCAAGCATTGTTCTAGCAGCCTCTTTGAGGGTCCGATTTCTCCTTTCAGCTACACCATTTTGCTGAGGAGTTCTGGCTGCTGAGAGCTCATGCTTGATTCCGGTATTCTCTAAATAATTTGAAAGAATTTGATTGATAAATTCAGTTCCTCGATCGGACTTGATTCTATCAATTCCAACTGATTTTTCATTTAATAATCTTTTGAAAAGCTTAATCAGTTGAGCAGCAGTTTAGTCTTTGGAGTTGAGAAATATAACCCAAGTGAATCTTGAAAAATCGTCTACAACCACCAAGGTGTATTTCATTCCCCCTAAGCTCATGACTGGTATAGGATCAGATAGATCCATATGTAATAGTTCTAAGCATCGGGAGGAAGATTTACGACCCTTATTCTTAAAAGAGGATTTGATTTGTTTACCAAACTGACATGTTGAGCAAATTTTGTCTTTGATAAAATCCATTTTGGGCAATCCAGTAACAAGATCGTGGTTACTCAAATATGCAATAGATTTGAAATTTAGGTGGTTCAATCTCTTATGCCACAACCAGTTTTTAGTAGATTTTGAGGCAATAAAACATACTGGTGCATAAGGTTGATCATTCCAACTGACTTTATAAGTGTTTCCACACCTTTTGCCAGTTAGGATGATCTCTTCAGTTGAGTTTTGACTGAACAAGAATGTTTGTCAAACTGAACTGAGAATCCATTATCGCATAACTGACTAATACTGATCAGATTATACTTGAGATTCTCAACTAATAAAACATCATTAATGGTGAAATTACCATGAATAAGCTTACCCTTACCCACAGTTTTACCTTTAGAGTTATCTCCAAAACTGATGTTTGGTCCAGTATACTTAGTCAGTTGAGATAATAAATTTGAATCTCCAGTCATGTGGCGTGAACATCCACTGTACAAATACCATTTAGATCCAATGCTTGTACCTATTACCTGCAATCAAACACAAGATAAGATTGTGGTACCATTTTCTATTTGGGTCCAAAGTTGATTAGTCCTTTAGGAATCCAAACTTGGATCAGTCTAACTGACCGTCCAGTTGCTGTATTCCAAATTGTCTTTCCCGGCCTGTGTGTGTGTGGTGTATGGTATGCAGAAGATACATCATGTGATTTGCCCTTTTTCGACTGATTGTTCAGCCAATATCTTTTCTGAACTGGCCTGCTGTTATAGTAATTTGAATAGCCACTTGAATAGTTTTTGCTGAAAAATTTTGGTGGCTGACTTCGTGAGTCAGTCACAACTCTTGGGCTATAACCAATACCACATCTTTTGCCCTTTCTCATATTATGAGTCGGCTGTTCAATCAGTTTACTCGGCGCAACTTGTTCTTGTCCCATAACTGATTTGACAAAGTGAATATATTTCCCTTTGTCCATATTCAGTTTTGGTTGAATATCTTTGGAAGGTATTTCATCCTGGTTACTGAACCCTAAGCCAGTTTTATCAGTAAATGATTTCTGAGAGTTCTGTATATCAGTCAATGCAACGGATGATTTATTCCAAGCCTGAATGAGCTCAGTTTGCTTTGTATTTTCAAGCATTAACTTTTGAATCATTAATTTATTCTTGCTCCTTTCAGTATTGAGTTCGGCAATCTCCCTTTTTAGACTCAACATTTCAACTGATACATCAGTTGTTGTCTTATTGTCAGAGGGATCAGTTTGCTCTACTCTGGCCTTTTCAAATGATAAGGCAAGCTTTTGATATTCACTAACCATGTCATGAAGAGTCGAAATAAGTTCTTCTCTTGTGAAATCAGTTAAACTGATGTCAAATACTTGTTGGCTTCTTGATTGAACTTCTGTGTCATCAGCCATCAAGCACTTCACTTCTTCCTCATCTTCACTAGAGCTACAAGAGGTTTCTGGTTCTGACTCTTCCTGTCAGTCTCTGCCCATTTGGCTTTGCTATCCTCAGCTAGGAGTACTTCATGCTTCTTTCTGTAAGGCTTCTTATCGTCCTTAGATCTCCTCTTATGCTCATACACTTTCTTATTTCTTTCAGTCGAAGCTTGACTATCCTTTTTAGGCTTGGGACAGTCAGCAATAAAATGACCAGATTTGCCACAGTTGTAGCATGCATTGGACTCTTCTCTGGGATTGTTTCTTTGGTACTGCTTCTGAAAATTCCCTTGATTCTTCCTCATGAATCTCCCGAATTTCCTGATGAGCAATGAAATGGCGTCTTGCTTAATTGATCTGCGGCTTTCTCAACTGAACATGTTGGTTATGATCTTACAGCAGCTAAGGCAGTAGTTGTTGCTGGGGTAGATGGTTCTCCTTCTCGAGTTTGAAGTTCAAACTCATATGCTTTTAAGTCAGCAAACAAGTCATGGAGTTCAACTTTGTTCAGATCTTTAGACTCCCTCATAGCCATGGTTTTCACATCCCATTCTTTGGGAAGACCTCTGATAACCTTCAATGCTACTTCTTTATTGGTATACACCTTTCCAAGTGCATTCAGTTTGTTGATGATGCAGCTGGTTCTCTCATCATATTCATGCATCGTTTCTCCAATTTTCATTCTGATGTTATCGAACTATTGTACAGAAACAGATAGCTTGTTTTCTTTGGTTTGTTCATTTCCTTCGCAAAGCTGGATTAATTTCTCCCAAATCTCTTTGGCTGTTTTGCACATCTTGATTTTACTGAACGTCACTTTGTCCAGTGTTTTGTACAATATGTCTTCTGCTACATTATCCAAATTATCTTTTCTCTTGTCTTCAGCAGTCCATTCATCTCCGGGCTTTTCAATACGGTGAGGTGCCCCATCTGTGATTGCAACTGCTGTGTTGGCTTTCAAAATCTTCATGGGTCCGTCAGTTATAACGTACCACATGTCATCCTGTGCAGCTAGATGAGCCTGCATCCTGATCTTCCAATCATCAAAATCTTCTCTGGAGAACATGGGGATCTTGTTGAATGAAGACACAGTGAGCAATTTGAGTATAGATATTCTTTTGAAAGGATATGACTTGCTCTGATACCACTTGAAAGGATCGGTGAACCGGATGAAGAGTGTTAGGAAGGGGGTTGAATAAACACTGCTCGATTAAAATAATTCTTCGACAAACTGATTTCAGTTGTATTACAAATTGAATCTAAAATATTCTTTCGGTCAACAACAATCACTTAAATTGAATAAACAGTTGCGGAAAACTAACTGACTGAAAGATAGAGTATATAACTGAAAATAATAACTGAAAGTAATAACAACACAATTTGTTTCTGGATGTTCGGAGACTTGAATAACTCCTACGTCACCCCTTCTATCACGCAGATAGGATTTTCACTAAAAGACTTTGATCAAATACAAATCAGTGTACTGACCCACTTCAGTTTGGACTTATCACTTTGGCAATACTGAAACTCTTAGCTTACAACACTTTGACAGATCGTAACTGATCTTAGCACAATTTAGAAATTCTATCAATCTATTACAAAGTGCTATGAAGCTCAAGAGCGTAGTCTAGAATACTACTGAAAAAACTGATAAGCGTGAGCTTGATTTCTGAGTGTGAGCGGATATTTTTGCAGCGTAACAGCAAGTAAGATAACTGATAATGCGATGATGCTTCAGCTGCTGCCTTCGACTATTTATAGGCTTCCCTCTCAACGGTAACATTAAAGATATTTGAATATTCTAACCGTTGATTGCCACGTCGATATATCCTGACAATAGTACATTGTTCATTTCTGAAATGCGATGAGCCACTACCAGTTGCAGATGGTTGTACTATATGTCGGTTGTCGCTTTCAACTGATGACGTGTACAGCTGAGAGATCAGCTAGTAAAGATCAGTTGACGATGAAATATACTTTAGTTGAAGCGATCAGTTGACTGATGACGTGTTCAGTTACGTCGATCAGTTAGTTTAATTCCGTTGCTAGAATCAGTTGGTCAATCTTTTGTCAAACGCCGGAATTTCGTTTCCAACAAGATATATTCACCAAGCCACTACTTGAGACTAAGTTTTATTACTTTAGAAATGTTTTAGGCTCGGTGATTTATTTTAATATGCACTTTATTTAGGGGAATATTGAGTTTTAGAAAGTCAATTGATAACACAGAATTCAGTTACCCTTGAGCACAACTGACTGTCGGTTTAATATTTCAGTTAAGTTAAGTCACTGTATTCTCGGACTAACTAATCTTATCATATAGTAGACTGAATTCTTGACTCGGTTTAGTTCTATATCAAGTTGTGACGGTTGAATGATCTGTCTACTTCAAATCAGTTTACTAATTTTTCAAAAAAATTTGTATCCCAATGATAGACTGACACGTGTCTTGTCAGGGGAAATTGAAAAAGTCATTGTATATTTAGCTCTTTATAATCTTACTTCACTTTTCAAAACATTATTTGCAATTGTTAGTGTTTTTGCCGAATTATTATCAAATTCCAATCATCTTTTATCTTTCTAAATCTGTGAAGATTTATTTTCGAAATGTCAACACTTTCACCAGCTTACATCTTAAACTCTCTTGCTGTAGATTTCGATTCAATTTATGCCATGGAAGACGAAGCCATTTCAGGAGTTCTTTGACTGGTAGAGTCATCCGGACTCAAAGTATTTCTTTATTCTTCTTCCTTGGATATCTTTGTAACAGAGTTGTTGAATGTATATAAGAAGAGCTAAGTCAGTGCAGAATATTATGACTATCAACGAGCACTCTCAGCTGATTGACGAGGGTTTCTTTGCATCTATGTTCCAGTTACCTTCAGAAATAATCACTAACTTTTTTGGTATCTCTACTGCTGATTTAGATTAAATGCAACTAAAGTTCTGTGAGTCTTGGAAGGCTGTCAAACTCTTAGATGCTAAAAAAATACCTAAACTGGAGTATTAGATTCTTGCAGATATTATTGCCAAGGGTTTGATTGTTAAGGTAGGTTCTTTTGCCGCCCTAACTGTTGAAACGTTTCAGGTGATGAAGGCCATAGTAAAAGGAATGAAGACCAACTGGTCCCTTATTTTGTTCAATACCCTGAAGAATATGGTGCAACACACCAGACAATCCTTCGGCTTTGCTGTTTAGTTGATCAAACATTTTGAGGATTCTGGAATTCCTCTAAATATAGCAACAACTCTCCAGAAGCTTAGGATTCTCAATGCTCAATGCTCAAAGAATTTTGGCTTTGAGACCAAATTAAGGGCCAAGCATTGACTAATTCACCTACTGGTCTGTTAAAGATGAATAAAGAAATTGGAGAAGACATGGCCCGAGCTAAAAGGTCTAAGTCTGTAAAAATCAAAGTCAGTTTATCTCCAACACCAAAAGCCAAGAAGACGTTAATCACTTATGAAAGTAATTATGATAAGGTAACTTCTCTTTCATTCAATAAGGTTCGGATAACAAAGACAAAATTAGTTTTTACTCCGAGAAAACTAGCCCCTTTGCTTATTGAAAAGGCAAGTGAGATGAAGATGAAGATGAAGATGAAGATGAAGAATGATTTGAAGAAAACTGGTCCGAAATTGACCAAAACTTATGTCAAGGAATCTACTGCTAAGGAAACTAACTAGGAAGTTTCTGATAAGCATGTTGAAAATTTGGCATTGGTTCGGATAGCTGCTCATCTGCAAGCAGTTATTCCACCTACCATTATAACGACAGCTTGGCCTAGAGGTATGGTTATCAAGGATTCCATTGAGTACACTAGGGCTTTACTGGACTCAAGATTCTCTTCGAAAGGAACCGAGGGGAAATGAAGAGGAAATATGGTTGAAACTAAGTATTCTATACCACCATTGGCAGTCCAAACTCAGATAGATCTATTAATGGACGAAATCAATGAGTACACATATATCAAAATTCGATACTATGATAATGGTATCAGTTTAGGACAGTTAATCTTGCTCAAACTAAAGAAGAATGAGACTTTGAAGAAGTTCAATGCTTTGATAAGATGGTGATGAATGCTATTGAAGCAACATCAATGGTTTATGTGTTGGAGAAGAGAGAATATTTCTTAGATTTAATGAGAATTAAGAAACTGACTGAAATGACCTCGATTTTTTTTACTAATCATAAACTCGAAAATACTAACTAAATAAAATAACTTAACATTTCTAGCAATCATAATAAATTAATAATTGAAATCTCAAGTGCATAAAATAAATCATAAATCATCGACTAACCAAAATCCTAAATCGACCTTTAAAAAATCAACTAACAATAAAACAAAGCATAAAAATATCTCTAATAAAAATCCTTAACATAAATATTAAATCATTTATCTATCAAGCTAGTGCGGAAATAGAAAAACCATCGGGTGTGTAATAGCGCACTCGATCCACTCAATCGTCACCGCCTCCACATATCATCAAATCCTGAATCATACAAACCTAGTGAGTCCAAAGACTCACCACGTTCTAAAAATGGATAGCAAATAATATATATACAATCCACATGCATTTAAAAATCATATTTTTAATTAAAATAGCTTTTAAACATAAATAAACCATTTAAAAATTATTTAAGCATAATTAAACCATAAATAGTAAAATCATTCAAAAATAACTTTAAGCATAAATTGTAACTAACCGTACTTTTTACTACTTAAAATTTGCGAAAAAATTAAAAAATTTCTTGAATACCAAAATAAAATCAATACGGTCGTCACTACATCATCCATTCACCAATAAAAATCTTGTTAAAATAAAACTTGCTCCGAACATCTCGCATAAAAACATAAAATCAGAGTATTAATATTTTCCTGCTTAAAATCTTAAAATAACGTGGGCGGCACTCGGGTCTAGCCTTCTGCTCAGTCCAAGCCGGCTCCTTGGTCCGCACCCCTCGTCTCATCATGATCATCCTCACCTGCATCGATCAAGTCTAGTGAGTCTAAAGACTCAACACGTATAAACTGGAATAGCAAGTAGTACATAATAAAACCACATGCAACTTTAAAATAGGACATAAGTACTTGAAGCTTGAACTTGAAAAAAGAACTTGAACTTGCATACATACATAGACGTGCCATAACTTAAAAGCTTTCATAAACATGCTTGCATACTTGATCATACTTAAACATACATGACTTCATTTTGTGTAGAGGCATGTTTCAAAGCAAGTGACCCATACATAATAAACGCCTGATCAGACAAACCACAGTACTGGGCTGACAGGGACGTATCAACTGCCACATACTTGAGATCCCCGTTCATGATTTAACGGTCTGGTTCGTCCCCGTTCATAATTTAACGCTTTCCAACCACGATCTAACCCGTTCATAATTTAACGGGGTGGAGAGGTCCTCGGCCACGTTCACCGACTTCCAAACCCATTCATAATTTGGTCACAAGACAATTAGCATACCTCAAAAACTTAAAATATTTTTTTGAACGTCAACATACTTACTTGCCGTTTAGGGATTCGTTGGATTTCATTTGGGGCCGCTGGTGCACACTAACATGAATTTCAACACTAATCTTGCATAACTTAGACGTAGGTACTCGAGCTCACCACCGAAGTGCATAAATAGCTTATGACATTCTAGATCACTCAGGACTTGACCTCGTTTAATCATACTAACTAGAACATGAAACCCCGAAACAAACTATAAAATTTCGTGTGAACATTTCCCAACCATAAAAGACATGAACTCACTATTAGAATCTGAAAAGAAGAAAGAACAAAATATTTGGACAGAATGGGTGGCGCTCGGGCGGTAAGAAATTACCGCTCGGGCGCCGAGCTTACGAAAATGAACTCTAGGACAGAAAGGGGGGCGTTTGGGCGGTAAGAAATTACCGCTCGAGCGCCGAGTGCACTGTGCTCCACGACTTAGAAACTTAATCTCCCCAAATTCGATCACACCGACAGTGAACAATGCTTCGAGACCCGTCCTAGGATACTATGGCACTGACACCGACTCCACTTAACCTCCCAAAAGTCTCCAAAACAACCACGCAATTACAAGTACACAATAAACCCGTAAACACGATCTTTGACAACAAAACGGTTATAAACGACTATTCAATCTCCCAAATGCCTAACGACACGAAACGAAATGTCAATAACCATCCCCACATCAATAACAATATACCTATACGCAGCAAGGATCGCCCGTTGATCCCCAACGAAGCCTGCAACAAATAAACTTCAAGAACACAATTTACGTAAAAGTCGAAGTTTGAGCAGTCCCACGAAAAACTCCATAACTCACTCAATTTTTATCCAAGTAATTCGAATTTTATATCAAATCGAAGGTATCGAAAAGTTATACATTTTTTGCGTTGAAAGTTTTCTCATATTCTCGACTGAAAAATCTACTCAAAATACGGTGAAAAACGGGATTTTAGATCTAAAAACTATTCCAAAACGCATCGATAAAGTTCCTGCCCAAACTACTACACATCACACATGGATTTTACGCATAAAAACAACACAACACATACTCTGACATGATCGACGCATAAAAGAGAGATTATACGTGCCTTTTGATATTAAAAGTTACCGAACCAGCGATACCGAAGCGGAGATAGAAGCGAGGTTGATCCGGGACGATCGTGGCACTAAATTCTTTGAAGAAAACTCGACTAAATCTCGCAGGAATTCCAGAAGAAGGGGCGGCTGATATTCTCCTCTTAGAACCCTAGTTTAGTTCTCCAAAAAAAAAATGATTTGAAAATATGTGTGTATGTTTAGTCGTGTACAGGTGTGTGTAAAAGAATGTGTGTGCGTGTGTTTTAGTAATTAGGGAGTAAATTATGCTTAATTGAATAATTAACATGCTAATTTAAAAATGCTAATTCTCCCCTAATTAAAGTAAAATACACATTAATTTTAAATAGCTCTTTAATTAAAATAACACCCACACAATAAAAAGTTTAAAAGTTTTAAACTCTCCAAATTACTAAATAAGTGATTTAAGCTTTAAAAATGCTAAAACTCAATAAAGTATTTAAAACGCCCGAACTTAGCTTAACATAAAATACCATCTTTTGAAATTACCAAAAATCGTCGCCGAGTCTTTTCCTCGATCCCGCCTCCAATAATCGCCTGAAACATGAAAGTCGAAAAACATTTTAATGTGCATCACAATAAACATGAATGATTTAAAATCATGCATTTTCATAAATCGTGCAATGATAAGATCAATTTAAAATTAATTAAATGATTTACTAATTAAATAAATGCATGGGTTATAAGTGTACTGAATTTGGGCACTACAGTTCCTCCCCCACTTATAAAAAATTTTGTCCTCGAAATTAAGTCTTACCGAACAATTCCGAGTAGCGAAGTCTCATATCCACCTCTGACTCCCAAGTGGCCTCTTCCACTGTTTGGTTTAGCCAACGGACTTTGACTAGCTTAGTCACTTTGTTCCGGAGTCTGCGCTCCTGTCTGTCTAGGATCTGAATCGGTCGTTTCTCATACGACGGGTCTAGAGCAAGCTGCAACGGCTCATAACTCAGAATATGCGAAGGAATGGCTAGATACTTCCTCAGCATAGAGACGTGGAACACATTGTGTACCCCGGCCGGATTCGGCGGAAGGGCTACACGATAAGATAATGTCCCAACTCTGTCCAAAATCTCGAACGGTCCAATAAAGCTTGGACTCAGCTTGCCTCTCTTCCCAAATCTCATAACACCCTTCATGGGTGCAATCTTTACAAAAACGTGATCACCAACGGCAAACTCGAGATCACTCCTCCTCTTATCAGCGTAGCTCTTCTAACGGCTTTGGCCAGTCTTCATTCTATCTCGAATCTTGGCCACCACATCTGCTGTCTGCTAAACTATCTCTGGACCAAGATCTGCTCTCTCACCGACTTCGTCCCAATGGACTGTGATCTGTACTTCCGTCCACACAACGCCTCATAAGGAGCCATACCTATAGATGATTGGAAGTTGTTGTTGTAGGTGAACTCCACTAGTGGTATCTTCGACTCCCAAGTCCCCTGAAAATCAATCATACAGGCTCTCAGCAAATCCTCCAGAATCTGAATGACTCACTCAGACTGGCCATCTGTCTGCGGGTGAAAAGCTGTACTAAACAGCAACTTTGTCCCCATGGCTGCATGTAAGCTCTTCCAGAAGAACGACGTAAACCTCGGGTCCCTGTCGGACACAATCAAAACTCGGAACCCATGTAAACGGACTATCTCCCTGATATAAAGCTCCGTATACTGCGTCATGGAGAAAGTCGTCTTCACTGGCAAAAAGTGCGCTTACTTTGTGAGTCGATCCACAATAACCCAAATGGCATTAAAGCCTCTGACTGATCTAGGCAATCCAACGACGAAGTCCATCGTGATGTTCTCCCATTTCCACTCTGGGATGGGGAGTGGCTTAACCAATCCTGCTGGCCTCTGATGCTCTGCATTCACCTGCTGACAAGTGAGGCATTCAGACACAAATCTGTGGATGTCTCGTTTCATCCCTGGCCACAAATACAGAATCTGTAGGTCCTTATACATCTTGGTACCTCCTGTGTGAATGGAATATGGAGATGCGTGAGCCTCTGACAGAATATCCTCTCTGATCGAATCAACGGTAGGCACCCACATTCTCTTTTTGGATCTCACAATACCATCTGACACTGTGTAGAGAACACTGCATTTAGCTTCATCCTTCAGTCTCCATTTCTGTAATTGCTCATCTGAAGACCGGCCTGCACGAATACGGTCTAGCAGAGAAGATTGGACTGTCAGATTAGACAGCCTTGGTGCTCTGCCCTCACGGTTTACTTGTAGAACCCGTAACTTGGACTACGTATAAGCCATGCATAATTCTAGTATTTTAAAATAAATTGATTTTATTACATGAGTATTTAAAGTGCATTTCTTTAAAGTTAATTATTTTATTTCAGTAGTTTTAATTTTATTCTTTCAGTTATTTCAGTGAGGCCGGACTGGAGTTGGAGTTTAGAGATAAAATTTAATATTCAGAAAACATTTCCAGGATTTATTTTAGCTAGCAAGTAAGTTCATTTAAGTTAAAAAGAAGGTTTGAGGATTTATTTTAATTACTTGAGGTGAGTAGGAAATAAGCTCATTTAAGTTACATAATTAAGGGATTTATTCAATAAATTAATTAAAGGATTAGTGAGGCTTTTAAGGATTAAAAATTTACTAGCTAGAAAACAATTTCCCCTACATTTTTATTAGTAAATTTTCGGCCCCCTTATTGTCTAGACAACTCCTTGCCAACTCATCATCCTTTGACCCATTCTTGGTTGTTTTAGCATGCTAACCTTTTAGCTATTTTTCCACCTTAATTAATTTATTAGTGAGCATTATCCTAGTCTATATTAGCAAGGAATTTTCGGTCACCCCATTCTAGATTCATCCAATAACTATTTGATTAGCAACCAAAATTCAAAATTCAAATGAGAGTAGACTTGGTCTTGCATTATCCCTATATATTGCACCCACTTCCCTCACTCTCCTAAACATCTTTCCCCCTCTCCCTTGCTCGAAATCTGAGTGAATTTCTAAGCTGAAAACCGTGAGAATTCAGGAGGTAAACTAGAAAGAAAATCGAGAACAAGTTAGCAAGGAAAGGAAGCGCTCCACTTCTCTGTGCCGCGTCGTCGTCGTTTCGTTCGTTTTCTTTCAAAACAAAACCAGGCATGCATATATTCTTCTTTGACTCTTCAATCAAGTCCTAATATCAATTATTTTCATTACATGATCATGTTTTAATGAGCAAGAACCGAAATACATCAAAATTTTTAGAAAACCTCACATGCGGAATTTCGGCCCTTTCTCTTCAAGCTTCACGTTTTTTCTTGATGTTGTGGTTTCAGGTGGATGGATCGATTTCAGGCTCCCAAGGCGACATCTAGACATGTTCTATCATGGATTAGGATCACTTTAGTCCATTATTTCAGTCCCCATGCTTGCTGGAATTCGATAATGACAACAGCTTTCCATCGGTGCCATTTTTGTGTCTCACAATTTTGGTTTTGCTGTCATGAGGGATAGATCTGATCATGGCTGCCCCAAGGCCTATAGCCATGGTTGGATCCCTTCCCTGGCATGTATAAGACGAGACTAAGTCACCTTTTTTGGTGGCTTGGTCCATGGCTAATCGGTTTTTGAATAAAACGCTAGAACAGCCCCTCCCCCACATCCGGCTTCTTCATTGGTACAGCATATGAGTTCGGTTTTGGTTGGTTTGATGTGGATCTTGGTTGGCCTAGGGCCCTTAACCACGGTTCATACCATACCCCAAGATGTCTAGGTCGTGCCATGGTCAATCAAATGGCCACTGGAACGACACGAGACAGCAAGCAAAGCACAACACCTCACGCGCATGCAAAGGTGCTCTCGGTGAATCTTTTCGGTTGGTTGCTGGAATGGTGAGGATTTTGGCTGGCCTAGGGCCTCTAGCCATGGTTCAAATCATTCCTTGGGATGCTGGTAAGAGGTTTTGGTCGGTGCTTCAAGCCCCAATGGCCATTAGCCTCGCAAACGACGCAAGCAAATCAAAGCACGGTTGCTGTATTTTTGGACAGCAACTTTCTGTGTCGGTTCGGTGGCTCGTTCGAGTTCTCGGTTGGCCTTTAGCCTATGGCCTTGGACTGCACAGTGCCCCTTTGAGTTGGGAAGGTCATGTTTTCGACCGTTCGTCATTCAGATCAATTTTGAGGTCGTACGAGAATTTACGGTGCGATGTGCCAAATCGACTCTCGAAAGAGCGTTTCTTGTTTTGGCCTCCATTTACCTAGATTTCGACTTACATCATTTTAGGAGCATTATTTTATCATTTTAGACGTATTTTTATCATGACTATATGATGTTTAAGTGTTGGCTCGGGTTGGTTCGGAGTCATGATTAAATACAAAGTCGTTCGGTGAAATTGTCACATTTTTAAGTGTTATTGTATAGTTTGGTCCCATAAATCTATTGCATATTTTTCATGACATATGTAGGTTGCAGTGAGCCTAGGAGCGATCCAATCCAAGCAGTAAAATTATTACAGGATATTTACTTGTTCCGTTTAATTATATTACGTGCAACTATATAAAATGTTCATTTTTGAGATTATGTGATATTGCTTGTGGCCATTACACTATCATGGGATTATTGCTAAATCTGGTCGCCAGTTACCGGTCAGTTGAGTTTGTTTCACCCAGTATACTGTGGCTACAGTCTGATCAGACGTTTATTATTTTATCCGGTCGTCAGTTACCGGTCATGGGAGCATTTTATTTTCCGGTCGCCAGTTACCGGGCAGATTCAGTGCAGGGGCCACTTTCTCACCAGGAAAATTAAAACAGGCTATTTCAGTACAGGGCTCCAAGGAGCAAACATTTTTACCATGATATTTTCAGTTCAGTTATACACGTATTATAATTAATCATGACACGACATTTTTACGACATGCCTCATGACATGACATTTTTATCCCATGCAAATTTTACTATATTTATTTGTTATTTACGATATATGCACGTTGAGTCTTTAGACTCACTAGACTTGATTGTTGTAGGTTCTGATGATGTCGGGGCCGAGGGCGGGGACCAATGAGCTAGTTCGAGTCGGCAGTAGTGGAACCCGAGGACCGCAGTTCAGCATTTATTTTTATTGATGACTCAAACATTTTATTTATTGTTGGAAAAACTTTTTACTGTTATTTCGAAAATGTTAATTTCTTCCGCTGCCACATTGAACATCAAACTTTATTTATAAGTTCTTTTATGAAGGAGGCAATTTTAATTATTTAAAAAAAAATTTAATTTTTCCGCAAATTTTCCAGGTAAGGAGTTTTGGCCTTTATATTACTTCAAAACCAAACCTCTGAATCTCAAACTGAAGAGGTCTCTGCACGGATAGCTGAGCTATGACTGCAACTTTCCTGCTCAAGGCATCTGCCACAACATTAGCTTTTCCCGGATGGTAGCTAATCTCGCAATTATAGTCCTTCACCAGTTCCAACCACCGTCTCTGCCTCATGTTTAGTTCCTTCTGCGTGAAGAAATATTTAAGACTTTTCTGGTCAGTGAAAATCTGACACTTCTCGCCATACAAGTAGTGTCTCCAAATCTTCAACGCAAAGACGACTGCGGCTAATTCTAAATCATGCGTCGGGTAGTTCTTCTCATGCACCTTCAACTGCCTGGAAGCATAAGCTATAACCCGACCTTGCTGCATCAACACTGCGCCTAATCCGAGCTTAGATGTATCGGTATAAAGCAAAAATCCCTCTGCCCTGTCGGCATGGCTAGCACTGACGCCGAAATAAGGGCTTGCTTCAAAGTATCAAAGCTCTTCTGACATTCATCACTCCACACGAATTTAGCATTCTTCTTGGTCAGGGAAGTGAGTAGCACTGCTATGGATGAAAATCCCCGAATGAACTTACGGTAGTAACCGGATAAACCCAGAAAACTGCAGATCTCTGATGCATTCTTTGGCTCAACCCATTCCTTAACGGCTGCTACCTTTGCTGGATCCACTTCAATACCACTGCTAGACACTATATGACCCAAAAACGCTACTTTCGGCAAACAAAACTCCAACTTACTGAACTTCGCAAATAACTTGCGACTCTGCAAAACCTGCAACACTGTCCTCAAATGCTGGCTATGCTCCTCATGGCTCTTCGAGTAAATAAGAATGTCATCAATAAATACTATGACGACTGATCAAGATAAGGCTGAAATACTCAGTTCATAAGGTCCATGAAAATTGCTGGAGCATTTGTCAAACCAAACGGCATTACTAAGAACTCGTAATGCCCATACCTGGTCTTGAAGGACGTCTTGTGCACATCTGCATCCTTCACTTTCAGCTGGTGATACTCTGATCGAAGATCTATCTTAGAGAACATTGTAGCTCCCTGCAACTGATCAAACAAGTCTTCGATTCTAGGAAGTGGGTACTTATTCTTGATCGTCACCTTGTTCAACTCACGGTAATCGATGCAAAGTCTCATGCTTCCATCCTTCTTTTTCACAAAGAGTACCGGCGCGCCCCACGGTGAGAAACTAGGACGAATAAATTCCTTGTTGAGTAGCTCCGGAATCTGCTGCTTGAGCTCTAACATCTCAGCTGGAGCTAATCGGTACGGTGCCTTAGAGATTGGCATTGTGCCTGGCATGAGATCAATAGCAAACTCCACCTCTCTCTCTGGTGGAAGACCTGAAACATCATCTGGGAAGACGTCTGGGAATTCACTGACTACTGGCACGTCATATAAAGATGGAGTGGGCACATCAGGCGCTGAAATAATACTGACCAAGAAGGCCTGACACCCCTTGGAAATCAGCCTCCTCGCTTTCTTGCAGGAAATCATGCGAGGGAAGCTTCTTCATCTTGCTCGCTCAAATATGAACTGTTCCATGCCAAGCGGCCTAACCAGTACTGATATTTTCTGGAAGTCAATCAGAACCATGTTCTTTGACAGCCAGTCCATTCCCAAAATAATGTCGAACTCTGGCATCGCCTGTAGAATCAAATCTGCATATACTAGATGGCCCTGCAATTCCAGATCGATATCTCTGATCACGCTGGTTGCTAACAGCTCTTCCCTGGATGGGACTGTCACCGAAAAAATCATGTCTAGGCCAATGGACTTAATGTCCAGATGATTAGTAAAAGTTTCCGAGATAAAGGAGTGAGTGGCTCTTGAATCTATCAGTGCCGTCGTGGCTAATCTCTTTATGAAAATATTCCCTGAGATGCGTTAGCACAACAAACTAACTTATATCCCAAAATTACTAACATAAACCTTAAGCATAGAAGTGCCCAATATCCCAAGTTATTCAAAAATAATACTATCACACTAATAATCCCAAATAAAATCCACATGCAAGGCAAAATAATACTGAACTTTGGTAGGAAAGTTTACCGGTCAGCAAAGTCGTGTCTGGATTCGCCTCCTGTGCATGAATGGGGAATACTCTGCCCTGAGTCGGCTGCTTCCACTGTGGGCACTCCTTTAGCATGTGGTCGCTAGCTCCACACTTGAAGCACTTGTCTGTTCCATATAAGCATTGCCCTGGATGCTGGCGGTTGCACTTAGGACATACTGGGAAATTAACGGGCTTCTGGGGTGCCCCTTGCTGCTGCACTGGACCTTTGCCTTCGGTGGTCCCTGATAAGGTTTCTTTCCATGTGGCCCTTGGTAAGGCCTCTTGTGCTGGGGTCGCTAATGCTGATGCTACGGCTGCGGTGGTGCCTGGTAGGGCCTCTTCCCAACCTGTCAGCCTCGATATCCCGCTGGTCTTGCTCTGCCGCCAAAGCCCTAGAAACGGCAATTGAGTATGTAGTAGGGCCAGCTACTCTCACATCACGGCACAAGATCGGCCGCAAGCAATCCATAAAATGCCTTAGCTTAGCCTGGGCATCATTCGAAATGAGGGGTACGAAGTAACACCGTAAAACCCCCTCTCAAACTTTCTGACAAAATATGCCACGCTGCTATCCCCTTGTCTCAGTGTCATAAACTCCCTGGTCAGGCGGGAGCGTACTTCCTCAGTGAATTACTTGGCGAAAAACACTTCCTTGAATTCAGTCCATGACAAAGTCTGCAAATTCACTGCCACCGATGCGCTCTCCCACCATAGTCTAGTGTCTCCTGACAGAAGGAACGTGGCGCACCTGACTCTATCTGCATCAGTCAGTTCCATAAAGTCGAATATTACCTCAATAGACTTGATCCATCCTTCAGCTACCATCGGGTCAGTGGTACCCGAGAACTCCTTTGGGCTCATTCTTCTGAACCTCTCGTACACTGCTTCCGGTTGGGGTCTCGCCCCTGCACCCGCTGTTGTTGCCTGGTTCCCCGCAAATTGTGCGAAGAACCGTGTCATGCCTTCAAGCATCTGCGCCTGCATGTCTGGAGGTGGAGGTGGAGGATTGGCCCTCTCCTCATTTCGGGCCTCTCTGTCCTCTTCCCTGGCTTGCACGTCAACTATACGTCTAGGAGGCATTCTGTTCCAAAAATTTACCCAACACGTAAACCCAGTATTCATGAACATGATATCAATGACATAAGATGCACGTACTATAACTTTAAAATATGCACATTCTGAAATCAGAACTTAATGCTCACTACATAACATAAATTCGAAACTTTAAAACTTACAGACTTGAGGTGTGACCTCGTGAGCTTCTTGCGACTAGCAGTAGGCATAACCTTGACAAGAACACCGCTCTGATACCAACTGTAACGAACCGTACTTTTTACTACTTAAAATTTGCGGAAAAATTAAAAATTTTCTTGAATACGAAAATAAAATCATTACGGTCGTCACTACATCATCCATTCACCAATAAAAATCTTGTTAAAATAAAACTTGCTCCGAACATCTCGCATAAAAACATAAAATCAGAGTATTAATATTTTCCTGCTTAAAATCTTAAAATAACGTGGGCGGCACTCGGGTATAGCCTTCTGCTCAGTCCAAGCCGGCTCCTTGGTCCGCACCCCTCGTCTCATCATGATCATCCTCACCTGCATCGATCAAGTCTAGTGAGTCTAAAGACTCAACACGTATAAACTGGAATAGCAAGTAGTACATAATAAAACCACATGCAACTTTAAAATAGGACATAAGTACTTGAAGCTTGAACTTGCAAAAAGAACTTGAACTTGCATACATACATAGACGTGCCATAACTTAAAAGCTTTCATAAACATGCTTGCATACTTGATCATACTTAAGCATACATGACTTCATTTTGCGTAGAGGCATGTTTCAAAGCAAGTGACCCATAAATAATAAACGCCTGATCAGAAAAACCACAGTACAGGGCTGACAGGGACGTATCCACTGCCACATACATGAGATCCCCGTTCATCATTTAACAGGCTGGTTGGTCCCCGTTCATAATTTAACGCTTTCCAACCACGATCTAACCCGTTCATAATTTAACGGGGTGGAGAGGTCCTCGGCTACATTCACCGACTTCCAAACCCATTCATAATTTGGTCACAAGCCAATTAGCATACCTCAAAAACTTAAAATATTTTCTTGCACGTCAACATACTTACTTGGCGTTGAGGGATTCGTTGGATTTCATTTGGGGCCGCTGCTGCTCACTAACATGAATTTCAACACTTATCTTGCATAACTTAGACGTAGGTACTCGAGCTCACCACCGAAGTGCATAAATAGCTTCTGACATTCTAGATCACTCGGGACTTGACCTCGTTTAATCATACTAACCCGGACATCAAACCCCGAAACAAACTCTAAGATTCCGTGTGAACATTTCCCAACCATAAAAGACATGAACTCACTATTAGAACCTGAAAAGAAGAAAGAACAAAATATTTGGACAGAAGGGGTGGTGCTCGAGCGGTAATAAATTACCGTTCGGGCGCCGAGCTTACGAAAATGAACTCTACGACAGAAAGGGTGGCGTTCGGGCGGTAAGAAATTACCGCTCGAGTGCCGAGTGCACTGTGCTCCACGACTTAGAAACTTAATATCCCCAAATTCGATCACACCGACAGTGAACGACACTTCGAGACCCATCCTAGGATACTATGGCACTGACTCGACTCCACCTAACCTTCCAAAAGTCTCCAAAACAACCACGCAATTACAAGTACACAATAAACCCGTAAACACGATCGTTGACAACAAAACGGTTATAAACGACTATTCAATCTCCAGAATGCCTAACGACACGAAACGAAATATCAATAACCATCCTCACATCAATAACAATATACATATACGCATCAACAATCGCTCGTCGATCCCCAACGAAGCCTGCAACAAATAAACTTCAAGAACACAATTTACGTAAAAGTCGCAGTTTGAGCAGTCCCACGAAAAACGCCCTAACTCACTCAATTTTTATCCAAGTAATTCGAATTTTATATCAAATCGAAGGTATCGAAAAGTTATACATTTTTCGTTGAAATTTTTCTCAGATTATCGACTGAAAAATCCCAGTAACTCAAAAAACAGTGAAAAACGGGATTTTAGATCTATAAAGTATTGCAAAACGCATCGATAAATTTCCTGCCCAAACTACTACACATCACACATGGATTTTACGCATAAAAACAACGCAAAACACATACTATGACATGATCGACGCAGAAAAGAGAGATTATACGTGCCTTTTGATATTAAAAGTTACCGAACCAGCGATACCGAAGCGGAGATAGAAGCGAGGTTGATCCGGGACAACCGTGGCACTAAATTCTTTGAAGAAAACTCGGCTAAATCTCGCAAGATTTCCAGAAGAAGGGGAGGCTGCTATTCTCCTCTTAGAACCCTAGTTTAGTTCTCTCAAAATAAAAAAAAAAACTGATTTGAAAATATGTGTGTATGTTTAGTCGTGTATAGGTGTTGTAAAAGTGTGTGTTCGTGTGTTTTAGTAATTAGGGAGTAAAAATTATGCTTAATTCAATAATTAACATGCTAATTTAAAAATGCTAATTCTCTCCTAATTAAAGTAAAATACACATTAATTTTAAATAGCTCCTTAATTAAAATAATACCCACACAATAAAAAGTTTAAAAGTTTTAAACTCTCAAAATTACTAAATAAGTGATTTAAGCTTAAAAAATGCTAAAACTCAATAAAGTATTTAAAATGCCCCGAACTTAGCTTAAAGTAAAATACCATCTTTTGAAATTGCCAAAAATCTTCGCCGGGTCTTTTCCTCGATCCCGCCTCGAATAATCGCCTGAAACATGAAACTCGAAAAACATTTTAACGTGCATCACAATAAACATGAGTGATTTAAAATAATGCATTTTCATAAATCGTGCACTGATAAGATCAATTTAAAATTAATTAAATGATTTACTAATTAAATAAATGCATGTGTTATACGTGTACTGAATTTGGGCACTACATAAATAAATCCTTTAAAGTAATTTAAAATAAGCTTTGAGCATAAATAAATCATTTTAAAAATAGCTTTAATCATCATCATGAATAATATATCATAAAATCATTAAAATCGTAATGTTTTCAATCATATATTATTTTGTGTGAAGTTTGATCCTTGAAAGTGACTAGCTTTTATCCTCGGTCGACTGATCATTCTTGAGCACCACATGGCCCATGGGGGTGTGCACTATGCTCCACCGTGAAAATACGATCGTCAGGGTTTCCTCGGGGGCCTTCTCCCATGGACGGGCTCTCTCTGGGCCTTTTCCGGTAAATGGGCTCCCTCCGGGGCCTTTTCCTCTCACGACATCCCCATAAAATTGTAAATTCAACTTCCTCAACATAAACGGATCCCCCACAAATCATATATCATATGTCACAGTCAATTCACATTGTTAGGATCGGTTATGGTAGTAAATCGATGAGCTACAATATCTCGGTTCTTGAAATATTGAACACCGATTAATTAAATCAAGTTTGATATGAAATCAAGCGGAAAACACTCGAAATAATACTTCGTAGAAACCGAACAAATATTTTGTAAACCATTTAAGGTATATGCAAGTTGAATGAGTAAAAAGATTTTCGGTTGAAGCATTTTATCAAACACTTGGTATGCAATATTTTGGTATTTGAAGAACACATAAAATGCTTCAACAATGCATCTTTAAAACTAATGGAAATGATAAGTAAATGCAATAAACAAATAGACACGAATTTGTTTATGGATGTTCGGAGATTTCAACACTCCTACATCACCCCTTCTTCCCCTTGGGAAGGATTCACTAGAAGACTTTGATTCGTACAACTCTTTGTACAAACCCGATCCGGAAGGGCAGCACCCAACTAGAACTCCTAGCACTCAAGATTGTAGACAGCACCTCACAATCAGCATATTGTTTAATGTCTCATATGCAAAGACTACATACACAAGTTTATTGTCTTTGTGCAAGACTCACTCAACTAAACTTGTAAGCTCAACTCTCTCATATATGTGTGAGTGATTGTGTGTGTGAGAAATTTATCATTTACAGTGTGCATCTCAAATGTGTTCTCACACAAGAGCTTGTGCTCTCAACTAGCTGATTTTTTCATGCTAACTGCCAATGCTTTGAATCTCCTTCAAAAGCTCTTGTTTGATCTTCAAGATGTTGTATTTATAGGCTGCAACACTGATATATACGTTAGACACAAGAATATGACCGTTTGAAAATTTTCTGTACTGTTTCCGAGATTGCAACGGTCAAATTCAGCTTGCTGGGCATTTTCCCGACTGGTCAACTCAACAGGTCATTCAGTCGGACTGGTTCAGTTTCAGTTGGTCAGCAGCTGGTTCAGTTCAGTTGGTTGGTCAGCTGGTCAGCAGTTGGTTCAGTTTCAGCAGGTGTGCTGAAATCAGTCTAGCTGATTTCAGTTTGTGCAAAACCAGTAGCTTCATCGTCATTTATCAGCATCGTAAGCTTCGATTCAGACTTTGACTTATAAGAATGATTTGTAGATCTTTGTCTTATCTTTCCAACGCATACTGAATCGCTTCCTTTCGATAAACGAGCTGAGAGATATGACCAAAATACGGCAGCTGCTCAAACACAATTGATTGCTGTTTTCGTGTGATCAGTTCGGTAATTGAGCGATCAGTTAGACCATGATATCGTCCGATTTTGCCCAACTGACGTGAGATACGATTTGTTCCAAATTGTGTTTTCTAATCAGTCCTATTGGCGGATTGTCATTTGGATAATCCAGTTGAGAGATATCTTCAAAACACCGAAGCTTGCCAGAAATTCAGTTTGTGCAAAATTCAGTTTCAGCTTGCTTATTGTGTTTGCAACTTCACAGTTGAGTAAATATGTTAGAAACACAATAACAAGTTTTGTTAACATCAAAAACAAGATTCCGAACATGAAATATTCCAACAATCTCCCCCTTTTTGATGATCACAAAACATGGATAAACAATCAACTCAACTAACATATTTCTCCCCCTTTTTGTGTGAATCAAAATGTCATATTTTCAAAACAATTTTAAACAAAATTTTCTCCCCCTCAATATTTAAAAATAATAACTCAATTAAAATTTTAATGAGTTCCCCCCCCCCCCCCCCCCCCGAATAATTTTGAAATTTTGAAAAAATGTAAAAGAAGAAGGATAACTAACCAATTTTCTCCATGGCTCATTTTCTGCTGCAGCACATATGCTCTGCCTTCAACGAATAAACTGTATTTTCTCGGACATAATTAGGCTGCAAATTTTATACCACTTTAAACCTCTACGAGTCTAGTTTGCAACGCAAAAAGCGGTTCATCATTTGGGCACTCGAGCTAGGAGATATGTCATTTTTCCCACGGTCTCTGCAAGCTGCGCGAAAATTCAGTTTTGCATATATATGTGTAAAAAATCTGAAATTTCGAATTTTAAACATCAAAATCAGTTTCAATGTTATTTCAAGAACAACCCGCTCTGATACCACTTGTTAGGATCGGTTAGGGGAGTAAATCGATGAGCTACAATAGCTCGGTTCTTGAAATGTTGAACACCGATGAATTAAATCAAGTTTGATATGAAATCAAGCGGGAAAACACTCGAAATAATCCTTCGTAGAAACCGAACAAATATTTTGTAAACCATTTAAGGTATAAGCAAGTTGAATGAGTAAAAATATTTTCGGTTGAAGCATTTTATCAAACAATTGGTATGCAATATTTTGGTATTTGAAGAACACATAAAATGCTTCAACAATGCATCTTTAAAACTAATGGAAATGATAAGTAAATGCAATAAACAAATAGACACGAATTTGTTTATGGATGTTCGGAGATTTCAACATTCCTACTTCACCCCTTCTTCTCCTTGGGAATGATTCACTAGAAGACTTTGATTCGTACAACTCTTTGTACAAACCCGATCCGGAAGGGCAACACCCAACTAGAAATCCTAGCACTCAAGATTGTAGACAGCACCTCACAATTAGCATATTGTTTAATGTCTCATATGCAAAGACTACATACACAAGTTTATTGTCTTTGTGCAAAACTCACTCAACTAAACTTGTAAGCTCAACTCTCTCATATATGTGTGAGTGATTGTGTGTGTGAGAAATTTATCATTTACAGTGTGCATTTCAAATGTGTCCTCACACAAGGGCTTGGGCTCTCAACTAGCTGATTTTTTCATGCTAACTGTCCATGCTTTGAATCTCCTTCAAAAGCTCTTGTTTGATCTTCAAGATGTTGTATTTATAGTCTCCAACACTGATATATACGTTAGACACAAGAATATGACCGTTTGAAAATTTCTGTACTGTTTCCGAGATTGCAACGGTCAAATTCAGCTTGCTGGGCATTTTCCCGACTGGTCAACTCAACTGGTCATTCAGTCGGACTGGTTCAGTTTCAGTTGGTCAGCAGCTGGTTCAGTTCAGTTGGTTGGTCAGCTGGTCAGCAGTTGGTTCAGTTTCAGCAGGTGTGCTGAAATCAGTCTAGCTGATTTCAGTTTGTGCAGAACCAGTAGCTTCATCGTCATTTATCAGCATCGTAAGCTTCGATTCAGACTTTTGCTTATAAGAATGATTTGTAGATCTTTGTCTTATCTTTCCAACGCATACTGAATCGCTTCGTTTCGATAAACGAGCTGAGAGATATGACCAAAATACGGCAGCTGCTCAAACACAACTGATTGTTGTTTTCGTGTGATCAGTTCAGTAATTAAGCGATTAGTTAGACCATGATATCGTCCGATTTTGCCCAACTGGCGTGAAATACGATTTGTTCCAAATTGAGTTTTCTAATCAGTACAATTGGTGTATTATCATTTGGATAATCCAGTTGTGAGATATCTTCAAAACACTGAAGCTTGCTAGAAATTCAGTTTGTGCAAAATTCAGTTTCAGCTTGCTTCTTGTGTTTGCAACTTCACACTTGAGTAAATATGTTAGAAACACAATAACAAGTTTTGTTAACATCAAAATCAAGATTGCGAACATGAAATATTCCAACAATCTCCCCCTTTTTGATGATCACAAAACTTGGATAAACAATCAAATCAACTAACATATTTCTCCCCCTTTTTGTGTGAATCAAAATGTCATATTTTCAAAACAATTTTAAACAAAATTTTCTCCCCCTCAATATTTAAAAATAATAAATCCATTAAAATTTTAATGAGTTCCCCCCCCCCCCCATAATTTTGAAATTTTGAAAAAATGTAAAAGAAGAAGGATAACTAACCAATTTTCTCCATGGCTCATTTTCTGCTGCAGCAAATATGCTCTGCCTTCAACAAATAAACTGTATTTTCTCGGACATAATTAGGCTGCAAATTTTATACCGCTGTAAACCTCTACGAGTCTAGTTTGCAACGCAAAAAACGGTTTGTCATTTGGACACTCGAGCTAGGAGTTATGTCATTTTTCCCACGGTCGCTGCAAGCTGCGCGAAAATTCAGTTTTGCATATATATGCGTAAAAAATCTGAAATTTCGAATTTTAAACATCAAAATCAGTTTCAATGTTATTTCAAGAACAACCCGCTCTGATACCACTTGTGAGGATCGGTTATGGGAATAAATCGATGAGCTACAATAGCTCGGTTCTTGAAATATTGAACACCGATGAATTAAATCAAGTTTGATATGAAATCAAGCGGGAAAACACTCGAAATAATCCTTCGTAGAAACCGAATAAATATTTTGTAAACCATTTAAGGTATATGAAAGTTGAATGAGTAAAAAGATTTTCGGTTGAAGCATTTTATCAAACACTTGGTATGCAATATTTTGGTATTTGAAGAACACATAAAATGATTCAACAATGCATCTTTAAAACTAATGGAAATGATAAGTAAATGCAATAAACAAATAGACACGAATTTGTTTATGGGTGTTCGGAGATTTCAACACTCCTACGTCACCCTTCTTCCCCTTGGGAAGGATTCACTAGAAGACTTTGATTCGTACAACTCTTTGTACAAACCCGACCCGGAAGGGCAGCACCCAACTAGAACTCCTAGCACTCAAGATTGTAGACAGCACCTCACAATCAGCATATTGTTTAATGTCTCATATGCAAAGACTACATACACAAGTTTATTGTCTTTGTGCAAGACTCACTCAACTAAACTTGTAAGCTCAACTTTCTCATATATGTGTGAGTGATTGTGTGTGTGAGGAATTTTTCTCATTTACAGTGTGCATCTCAAATGTGTCCTCACACAAGGGCTTGTGCTCTCAACTAGCTGATTTTTTCATGCTAACTACCCATGCTTTGAATCTCCTTCAAAAGCTCTTGTTTGATCTTCAAGATGTTGTATTTATAGGCTCCAATACTGATATATACGTTAGACACAAGAATATGGCCGTTTGAAAAGTCTCTGTACTGTTTCCGAGATTGCAACGGTCAAATTCAGCTTGCTGGGCATTTTCCCGACTGATCAACTCAACTTGTCATTCAGTCGGACTGCTTCAGTTTCAGTTGGTCAGCAGCTGGTTCAGTTCAGTTTGTTGGTCAGCTGGTCAGCAGTTGGTTCAGTTTCAGCAGGTGTGCTGAAATCAGTCTAGCTGATTTCAGTTTATGCAGAACCAGTAGCTTCATCGTCATTTATCAGCATCGTAAGCTTCGATCCAGACTTTGACTTATAAGAATGATTTGTAGATCTTTGTCTTATCTTTCCAACGCATAATGAATCGCTTCGTTTCGATAAACGAACTGAGAGATATGACCGAAATACAGCAGCTGCTCAAACACATCTGATTGCTGTTTTCGTGTGATCAGTTCGGTAATTGAGCGATCAGTTAGACCATGATATTGTCCGATTTTGCCCAACTGACGTCAAATACGATTTGTTCCAAATTGAGTTTTCTAATCAGTCCAATTGGCGGATTGTCATTTGGATAATCCAGTTGAGAGATATCTTCAAAACACCGAAGCTTGCTAGAAATTCAGTTTGTGCAAAATTCAGTTTCAGCTTGCTTCTTGTGTTTGCAACTTCACACTTGAGGTTAGAAACACAATAATAATTTTTGTTAACATCAAAATCAAGATTGCGAACATGAAATATTCCAACAATATCCCCTTTTTGATGATCACAAAACTTAGATAAACAATCAACTCAACTAACATATTTCTCCCCTTTTTTGTGAGAATCAAAATTTCATATTTTCAAAACAATTTTAAACAAAATTCTCTCCCCCTCAATATTTAAAAATAATACCTCCATTAAAATTTTAATGAGTTCCCCCCCCCCCCCCACCCCATAATTTTGAAATTTTGAAAAAATGTAAAAGAAGAAGGATAACTAACCAATTTTCTCCATGGCTCATTTTCTGCTGCTGCACATATGCTCTGCCTTCAACGAATAAACTGTATTTTCTCGGACATAATTAGGCTGCAAATTGTATACCGCTGTAAACCTCTACGAGTCTAGTTTGCAACGCAAAAAGCGGTTCGTCATTTGGACACTCGAGCTAGGAGATATGTCATTTTTCCCACGGTCTCTGCAAGCTGCGCGAAAATTCAATTTTGCATATATATGTGTAAAAAATCTGAAATTTCGAATTTTAAACATCAAAATCAGTTTCAATGTTATTTCAAGAACAACCCGCTCTGATACCACTTGTTAGGATCGGTTATGGGAGTAAATCGATGAGCTACAATAGCTCGGTTCTTGAAATATTGAACACCGATGAATTAAATCAAGTTTGATATGAAATCAAGCGGGAAAACACTCGAAATAATCCTTCGTAGAAACCGAACAAATATTTTGTAAACCATTTGAAGTATATGCAAGTTGAATGAGTAAAAAGATTTTCGGTTGAAGCATTTTATCAAACACTTGGTATGCAATATTTTGGTATTTGAAGAACACATAAAATGCTTCAACAATGCATCTTTAAAACTAATGGAAATGATAAGTAAATGCAATAAACAAATAGACACGAATTTGTTTATGGATGTTCGGAGATTTCAACACTCCTACGTCACCCCTTCTTCCCCTTGGGAAGGATTCACTAGAAGACTTTGATTCGTACAACTCTTTGTACAAACCCGATTCGGAAGGGCAGCACCCAACTAGAACTCCTAGCACTCAAGATTGTAGACAGCACATCACAATCAGCATATTGTTTAATGTCTCATATGCAAAGACTACATACACAAGTTTATTGTCTTTGTGCAAGACTCACTCAACTAAACTTGTAAGCTCAACTCTCTCATATATGTGTGAGTGATTGTGTGTGTTAGGAATTTATCATTTACAGTGTGCAACTCAAATGTGTCCTCACACAAGGGCTTGTGCTCTCAACTAGCTGATTTTTTCATGCTAACTGCCCATGCTTTGAATCTCCTTCAAAAGCTCTTGTTTGATCTTCAAGATGTTGTATTTATAGGCTCCAACACTGATATATACGTTAGACACAAGAATATGACCGTTTGAAAAGTTTCTGTACTGTTTCCGAGATTGCAATGGTCAAATTCAGCTTGCTGGGCATTTTCCCGACTGGTCAACTCAACTGGTCATTCAGTCGGACTGGTGCAGTTTCAGTTGGTCAGCAGCTGGTTCAGTTCAGTTGGTTGGTCAGCTGGTCAGCAGTTGGTTCAGTTTCAGCAGGTGTGCTGAAATCAGTCTAGCTGATTTCAGTTTGTGCAGAACCAGTAGCTTCATCGTCATTTATCAGCATCGTAAGCTTCGATCCAGACTTTGACTTACAAGAATGATTTGTAGATCTTTGTCTTATCTTTCCAACGCATACTGAATCGCTTCGTTTCGATAAACGAGCTGAGAGATATGACCAAAAAACGACAGCTGCTCAAACACAACTGATTGCTGTTTTCGTGTGATCAGTTCGGTAATTGAGCGATCAGTTAGACCATGATATCGTCCGATTTTGCCAAACTGACGTGATATACGATTTGTTCCAAATTGAGTTTTCTAAAAGTCCTGATGGCGGATTTTCATTTGGATAATCCAGTTGAGAGATATCTTCAAAACACCGAAGCTTGCCAGAAATTCAGTTTGTGCAAAATTCAGTTTCAGCTTGCTTCTTGTGTTTGCAACTTCACATTTGAGTAAATATGTTAGAAACACAATAACAAAGTTTTGTTAACATCAAAATCAAGATTGCGAACATGAAATATTCCAACAATCTCTCCTTTTTTGATGATCACAAAACTTGGATAAACAATCAACCCAACTAACATATTTCTCCCCCTTTTTGTGTGAATCAAAATGTCATATTTTCAAAACAATTTTAAACAAAATTTTCTCCCCCTCAATATTTAAAAATAATAACTCCATTAAAATTTTAATGAGTTCCCCCCCCCCCCCAAAAAAAATTTTGAAATTTTGAAAAAATGTAAAAGAAGAATGATAATTAACCAATTTTCTCCATGGCTCATTTTCTGCTGCAGCACATATGCTCTGCCTTCAATGAATAAACTGTATTTTCTCGGACATAATTAGGCTGCAAATTGTATACCGCTGTAAACCTCTACGAGTCTAGTTTGCAATGCAAAAAGCTGTTCGTCATTTGGACACTCGATCTAGGAGATATGTTATTTTTCCCCCGGTCTCTGCAAGCTGCGCGAAAATTCCGTTTTGCATATATATGTGTAAAAAATCTGAAATTTCGAATTTTAAACATCAAAATCAGTTTCAATGTTATTTCAAGAACAACCCGCTCTGATACCACTTGTTAGGGGAGTAAATCGATGAGCTACAATAGCTCGGTTCTTGAAATATTGAACGTCTATGAATTAAATCAAGTTTGATATGAAATCAAGCGAGAAAACACTCGAAATAGTCCTTCGTAGAAACCGAATAAATATTTTGTAAACCATTTAAGGAATATGCAAGTTGAATGAGTAAAAAGATTTTCGGTTGAAGCATTTTATCAAACACTTGGTATGCAATATTTTGGTATTTGAAGAACACATAAAATGATTCAACAATGCATCTTTAAAACTAATGGAAATGATAAGTAAATGCAATAAACAAATAGACACGAATTTGTTTATGGATGTTCGGAGATTTCAACACTCCTACGTCACCCCTTCTTCCCCTTGGGAAGGATTCACTAGAAGAATTTGATTCGTATAACTCTTTGTACAAACCCGATCCGGAAGGGCAGCACCCAACTAGAACTCCTAGCACTCAAGATTGTAGACAGCACCTCACAATCAGCATATTGTTTAATGTCTCATATGCAAAGACTACATACACAAGTTTATTGTCTTTGTGCAAGACTCACTCAACTAAACTTGTAAGCTCAACTCTCTCATATATGTGTGAGTGATTGTGTGTGTGAGGAATTTATCATTTGCAGTGTGCATCTCAAATGTGTCCTCACACAAGGGCTTGTGCTCTCAACTAGCTGATTTTTTCATGCTAACTGCCCATGCTTTGAATCTCCTTCAAAATCTCTTGTTTGATCTTCAAGATGTTGTATTTATAGGCTCCAACACTGATATATACGTTAGACACAAGAATATGACCGTTTGAAAAGTTTCTGTACTGTTTCCGAGATTGCAACGGTCAAATTCAGCTTGCTGGGCATTTTACCGACTGGTCAACTCAACTGGTCATTCAGTCGGACTGGTTCAGTTTCAGTTGGTCAGCAGCTGGTTCAGTTCAGTTGGTTGGTCAGCTGGTCAGCAGTTGGTTCAGTTTCAGCAGGTGTGCTGAAATCAGTCTAGCTGATTTCAGTTTGTGCAGAACCAGTAGCTTCATCGTCATTTATCAGCATCGTAATCTTCGATCCAGACTTTGACGTATTAGAATGATTTGTAGATCTTTGTCTTATCTTTCCAACGCATACTGAATCGCTTCGTTTCGATAAACGAACTGAGAGATATGACCAAAATACGGAAGCTGCTCAAACACAACTGATTGCTGTTTTCGTGTGATCAGTTCGGTAATTGAGCGATCAGTTAGACCATTACATCTTCCGATTTTGCCCTACTGACGTCAAATACGATTTGTTCCAAATTGAGTTTTCTAATCAGTCCAATTGGCGAATTGTCATTTGGATAATCCAGTTGAGAGATATCTTCAAAACACCGAAGCTTGCCAGAAATTCAGTTTGTGCAAAATTCAGTTTCAGCTTGCTTCTTGTGTTTGCAACTTCACACTTGAGGTTAGAAACACAATAACAAGTTTTGTTAACATCAAAATCAAGATTGCGAACATGAAATATTCCAACAATCTCCCCCTTTTTATGTGAATCAAAATGTCATATTTTCAAAACATTTTAAACAAAATTTTCTCCCCCTCAATATTTAAAAATAATAACTCCATTAAAATTTTAATGAGATTCCCCCCCCCCCCCCCCCCCCGATAATTTTGAAATTTTGAAAAAATGTAAAAGAAGAAGGATAACTAACCAATTTTCTCATGGCTCATTTTCTGCTGCAGCACATATGCTCTGCCTTCAACGAATAAACTGTATTTTCTCGGACATAATTAGGCTGCAAATTTTATACCGCTGTAAACCTCTACGAGTCTAGTTTGCAACGCAAAAAGCGGTTCGTCATTTGGACATTCGAGCTAGGAGATATGTCATTTTTCCCACGGTCGATGCAAGCTGCACGAAAATTCAGTTTTGCATATATATGGGTAAAAAATCTGAAATTTCGAATTTTAAACATCAAAATCAGTTTCATTGTTATTTCAAGAACAACCCGCTCCGATACCACTTGTTAGGATCGGTTAGGGGAGTAAATCGATGAGCTACAATAGCTCGGTTCTTGAAATATTGAACACCGATAAATTAAATCAAGTTTTATATGAAATCAAGCTGGTAGACACTCGAAATAATCCTTCGTAGAAACCGAATCAATATTTTGTAAACCATTTAAGGTATATGCAAGTTGAATGAGTAAAAAGATTTTCGGTTGAAGCATTATATCAAACACTTGGTATACAATATTTTGGTATTTGAAGAACACATAAAATGATTCAACAATGCATCATTAAAACTAATGGAATTGATAAGTAAATGCAATAAACAAATAGACACGAATTTGTTTATGGATGTTCGGAGATTTCAACACTCCTACATCACCCCTTCTTCCCCTTGTGAAGGATTCACTAGAAGACTGTTGGAAACGAAATTCCGGCGTTTGACAAATGTTTGACCAACTGATTCTATCAACTGAATTGGACCAACTGATCGACGTAACTGAACACGTCATCAGTCAACTGATCGCTTCAACTAAAGTATATTTCTTCGTCAACTGATCTTTACTAGCTGATCTCTCAGCTGTACACGTCATCAGTTGACAGCGACAACCGACATATAGTACAGCCATCTGCAACTGGTAGTGGCTCGCCGCATTTCAGAAATGAACAGTGTACTATTGTCAGGATATATCGACGTGGCAATCAACGGTTAGAATATTCAAATATCTTTAATGTTACCGTTGAAAGGGAAGCCTATAAATAGTCGAAGACAGCAGCTGAAGCAACATCGCATTCTTACTTATCTTACTTGCTGTTACGCTGCAAAAATATCCGCTCACACTCAGAAATCAAGCTCACGCTTATCAGTTTTATCAGTAGTATTCTAGACTACATTCTTGAGCTTTCATAGCACATTGTAATAGATTGATAGAATTTCTAAATTGTGCTAAGATCAGTTACGATATGTAAAAGTGTTGTATGCTAAGAGTTTCAGCATTGGCAAAGTGATAAGTCCAAACTGAAGTGGGTCAGTACACTGATTTGTATTTGATCAAAGTCTTTTAGTGAAAATCCTATCTGCGTGATAGAAGGGGTGACGTAGGAGTTGTTCAAGTCTCCGAACATCCAGAAACAAATTGTGTTGTTATTACCTTCAGTTATTATTTTCAGTTAGATACTCTATCCTTCAGTCAGTTAGTTTTTCCGCAACTATTTATTCAGTTTAACTGATTGTTGTTGACCGAAAGAATATTTTTAGATTCAGTTTGTAATACAACTGAAATCAGTTTGTTGAAGAATTATTTTAATTGAGCAGTGTTTATTCAACCCCCCTTCTAAACACTCTTCACCCGATTCACCGATCCTTTCAAGTGGTATCAGAGCGAGTCATATCCTTTCTAAGAATATCTATACTCAAATTGATCATTATGTCTTCATTCAACAAGATTCCCATGTTCTCCAGAGAAGATTTTGACGATTGGAAGATCAGGATGCATGCTTATCTAGCTGCACAGGATGATGACATGTGGTAAGTTATAACTGACGGACCCATGAAGATTTTGAAAGCTAACACAGCAGTTGCAATCACAGATGGGGCACCTCACCGTATTGAGAAGCCCAGAGATGAATGGACTGCCGAAGACAAGAGAAAAGAAAATTTGGATAATGTAGCAAAAGACATATTGTACAAAACACTGGACAAAGTGACGTTCAGTAAAATCAAGATGTGCAAAACAGCCAAAGAGATTTGGGAGAAATTAATCCAGCTTTGCGAAGGCAATGAACAAACCAAAGAAAACAAGCTATCTGTTGCTGTACAAAAGTTCGATAACATCAGAATGAAAATTGGAGAAACGATGCATGAATATGATGAGATAACCAGCTGCATCATCAACGAACTGAATGCACTTGTAAAGGTGTATACAAATAAAGAAGTAGCATTGAAGGTTATCAGAGGTCTTCCCAAAGAATGGGATGTGAAAACCATGGCTATGAGGGAGTCTAAAGACCTGAACAAAGTTGAACTCCATGATTGTTTGCTGACTTAAAATCATATGAGTTTTAACTGCAAACTCGAGAAGGAGAACCATCTATCCCAGCAGCAACTACTGCCTTAGCTGCAGTGAGATCAGAACCAACTGGTTCAGTTGAGAAAGCCGCAGATCAATTAAGCAATGACGCCATGTCATTGTTCATCAGGAAATTCGGAAGATTCATGAGGAAGAATCAAGGAAACTTTCAGAAGCAGTACCAAAGAAACAATCCCAGAGAAGAGTCCAATGCATGCTACAACTGTGGCAAACCTGGTCATTTTATTGCTGACTGTCCAAAGCCTAAAAAGGATAGTCAAGCTTCGACTGAAAGAAAGAAGAAAGTGTATGAGCATAAGAGGGGATCTAAGGACGATAAGAAGCCTTACAGAAAGAAGCATGAAGTACTTCTAGCTGAGGATAGCAAAGCCAAATGGGCAGAGACTGACAGCGAAGAGTCAGAACAAGAAACCTCTTGTAGCTCTAGTGAAGATGAGGAAGAAGTGAAGTGCTTGATGGCTGATGATACAGAAGTTCATTCAAGCAGCCAACAGGTATTTGACTTCAGTTCAACTGATTTCACAAGAGAAGAACTTATTTCGACTCTTCATGACATGGTTAGTGAATATCAAAAGCTTGCTTTATCGTTTGAAAAGGTCAGAGTAGAGCAAACTGATCCCTCTGACAATAAGACAACAACTGATGTATCAGTTGAAATGTTGAGTCTAAAAAGGGAGATTGCCGAACTCAATACTGAAAGAATCAAGAATCAATTAATGATTCAAAAGTTAATGCTTGAAAATACAAAGCAAACTGAGCTCATTCAGGCTTGGAATAAATCATCCGTTGCATTGACTGATATACAGAACTCTCAAAAATCATTTACTGATAAAACTGGCTTAGGGTTCAGTAACCAGGATGAAATACCTTCCAAAGATACTCAACCCAAAATTGAATATGGACAAAGGGAAATATATTCACTTTGTCAAATCAGTTATGGTACAAGAACAAGTTGAGCCGAGTAAACTGATTGAACAGCCGACTCATAATATGAGCAAGGGCAAAAGATGTAGTATTGGTTATAGGTCCAAGAGTTGTGACAGACTCACGAAGTCAGCCACCAAAATTTTTCAGCAAAAACCATTCAAGTGGCTATTCAAATTACTATAACAGCAGGCCAGTTCAGAAAAGATACTGGCTAAACAATCAGTCGAAAAAGGGCAAATCACATGCTGTATCTTCTACATACCATACATCACACACACAGAGGTCGGGAAAGACAATTTGGAATACAGCAACTGGACAGTCAGTTAGACTGATCCAAGTTTGGATTCCTAAAGGACTAATCAACTTTGGACCCAAATAGAAAAGGGTACCACAATCTTATCTTGTGTTTGATTGCAGGTAATAGGTACAAGCATTGGATATATATGGTATTTGGACAGTGGATGTTCACGCCACATGACTGGAGATTCAAATTTATTATCTCAACTGACTAAGTACACTGGACCAAAGATCAGTTTTGGAGATAACTCTAAAGGTAAAACTGTGGGTAAGGGTAAGCTTATCCATGGTAATTTCACCATTAATGATGTTTTATTAGTTGAGAATCTCAAGTATAATCTGATTAGTATTAGTCAGTTATGCGATAATGGATTCTCAGTTCAGTTTGACAAACATTCTTTCAATCAAAAACTCAACTGAAGAGATCATCCTAACTAGCAAAAGGTGTGGAAACACTTACAAAGTTAGTTGGAATGATCAACCTTATGCACCAGTATGTTTTATTGCCTCAAAATCTTCTAAAAACTGGTTGTGGCATAAGAGATTGAACCACCTAAATTTCAAATCTATTGCGTATTTGAGTAACCACGATCTTGTTACTGGATTGCCCAAAATTGATTTTATCAAAGACAAAATTTGCTCAGCATGTCAGTTTGGTAAACAAATCAAATCCTCTTTTAAGAACAAGGGTCGTAAATCTTCTTCCCGATGCTTAGAACTGTTACATATGGATCTATTTGGTCCTATACCTGTCATGAGCTTAGGGGGAATGAAATACACCTTGGTGGTTGTAGACGATTTTTCGAGATTCACTTGGGTTATATTTCTCAAGTCCAAAGACCAAACTGCTGCTCAACTGATTAAGCTTTTCAAAAGATTATTAAATGAAAAATCAGTTGGAATTGATAGAATCAGGTCCGGTCGAGGAACTGAATTTATCAATCAAATTCTTTTAAATTATTTAGAGAATACCGGAATCAAGCATGAGCTCTCAGCAGCCAGAACTCCTCAGCAAAATGGTGTAGCTGAAAGGAGAAATCGGATCCTCAAAGAGGCTGCTAGAACAATGCTTGCTGATTCTTCTATCTCTCAAAGGTTTTGGGCAGAGGCAGTGAACACTGCGTGTTATACTCAAAACAGATCAATGATTAATAAGAATCATATGAAAACACCTTATGTGATCTGGCATGGAAGAAAAAGTGTGGTTTCTTACTTCAAAATATTCGGCTGCAGATGTTTTATACTTGTCAATGGTAAAACCCATTTAACAGCCTTTGACGCTAAATCTGCAGAAGGAATATTTCTTGGTTACACTTCAGTAAGTAAAGCTTATAGAGTCTTCAACAAAAATACTTTGAATGTTGAAGAATCTATTCATGTTGTGTTTGATGAGTCTACACTAACCTCTAAGCCAACTGATACAGTTGAGCTAGCTGATAGATTTACAGATATAAGCTTAGACGATGATGATGATGAAGAAGATATCCTTATTAACCAAAACAATATCCAAACACCTGAACCTGACATATTGGATCAATCAGATGAATTGGAAGCAAATCTTGACAATCAGTTAGTGGAGCATACTAATGAGAATCAGTTTCCAACTGAATTAGCTCCAACTGAAACTGAAAACATTCAGTTGCCTACTGAGAAAATTGCTGATACAGAAGAAACATATTCTGAACTTAGATGGAAGAAATCACATCCTCCAGAATTAGTGATAGGTAATCCATCTGATCCGGTAAGAACAAGAAATCAAATGCTTAATTTATTTATACATACAGCTTTTGTGTCTCAACTGGAGCCAAAGAAAACTGATGAAGCTCTTGCCGATCCTAACTGGATAAATGCAATGCAAGAAGAGCTAAATCAGTTTATCCATAACAATGTCTGGAACTTAGTTCCAAGACCACTATCAAAAACTGTGATAGGTACAAAGTGGGTATACAGGAACAAACTAAACGAAGATCAGAATATTCCTAGCCTACGCCTCATTCAAAAACTTCAAAGTCTACCAAATGGACGTAAAAAGTGCATTTCTGAACGGCCAGTTGCAGGAAGAAGTCTACGTTGAACAACCCCCAGGTTTTGTCAATCATCACCTTCCTGATCATGTCTATCATTTGAACAAAGCCTTATACGGTCTTAAACAAGCTCCAAGAGCTTGGTACGAAACCTTTTCAAAATTTGTAACTGATCATGACTTTTCAGTTGGATCAGGACATTGTTCAAATTTTCCAAGAATGATCATATCTTACTTATTCAAATCCATGTTGATGATATTATGTTTGGGTCAACTAACCCCAAATTATGCGAGAAGTTTTCCAAGTTAATGCAGGAGAAATTCGAGATGAGCATGATGGGTGAACTAACATTCTTCCTTGGTCTACAAGTGAAACAACTGGATTCAGGAACTTTTATCAGTCAAACTAAATACACAAAGGAATTGCTGAAGAAATTTGGCATGGAATCATGTTCAGCTGCAAGCACTCCTATGAGCTCATCAGTTAAATTAGATACTGATCAAGGGGGAATGTCAGTTGAGACGACGCTTTACAGAGGTTTAATAGGTTCATTACTGTACGTAACTGCTAGTCTTCCTGATATTGTGTTTGTTGTATGTATGTGTGCAAGATTTCAAGCTAATCCTAAACAATCACATTTTTCTGCTGCCAAACGTATCTTGAAATATCTTAAAGGCACGCAAAATGTTGGTTTATGGTACTCTAAAGATTCATCTTTCAATTTAGTTGGCTATTCAGATGCAGACTATGCAGGGTGTAAGCTTGATCGAAAAAGTACAAGTGGATCATGTCAGTTTCTAGGAGACAGACTGATTTCTTGGTTCAGTAAGAAGCAAACATCCATAGCAACTTCCACAACTGAAGCATAATATATTGCTGCTGGAAGCTGCTGTGCTCAACTGCTCTGGATTCAGCAACAACTGAAAGATTATGGTGTTGAAGCAAAGGAATCGCCAATATTCTGTGACAACACGAGTACAATTGCTATTACGTATAATCCAGTTCTTCACTCCAGGACCAATCACATAGATGTTAGACATCACTTCATCAGAGATCATGCTTTAAAGAAGAACATCAGATTGGAATACGTTTCAACTGAACAGCAAGCGGCTGACATCTTCACCAACCACTGGCTGAGACTAAGTTTTCTCATTTTCAAAAAATATACTTGGATTAATTGATTTATCCTAATTAATTATTATTGCTTGTAATTCATATGTTAGCCTTGTTGTCTTCTTACTGATTACTTAAATGAGTTACTTATTCTTATGAATTTCAAACTGATGTCAGTTAGCGTTTCAGTAGTTCTTGTGTTTGTATCTCATACAGAACATTGCAAGCAGGAACAAAGGAGAACAACGATAAAACAAAATAACCATTTTATTAATGAAAGCGGGTTACATTTTCATATTTTTCTCCTCCACATCAGCTATCCACATACTCAACCAAGCAGCTAGTGCTGGAGAAGAGGTTTTGCAGAAACTGTGGGAGGAAGCGATGCGGTGGAGGATCTCCAGCTCCTTCCGAAGAAAGAGTTGATAGAGATGCCCATCCTTGAAGACGTTCACCCCTGCAAGAACATTCAAGAGCTCCTGCACCTCTCTTAGTTGGGCCATCCGTTTGAAGGTGGTGACCTGTCCAGAGTAGTATCGAAACTCCAACTCCTGCAACTCCTCCCAGTAGGAAAGGCTTGAAAAAAAGACTTCGTCCTCTATGGCCTCCTTTCTGGCCTGCAGTGAAAACGGAGAGACGCTTGAGCTTCCAGCACCGGCCATTCTTCTTCTCTATGAAATTATTTGCTGAGATAGCTGTGACTAACCAACTTACTCTTATTTATAGGCCAAGATGAGGGAAATGTGTAACGACCCATTACAGGCCCAGTGGACCGCCCATACGGCCCACTGCCCCGATCGACCCAAGGCTATCCCGATCTTGGGCTCCCTCTATGGGGCCTTGTCCCTCACGGGCTTTCCATAGGCGTCGTACGGGTTACTCATAGAACTTCTATAGTCCAGGATATAGTTGTGCCTTCCCAGAACGGAACCCAAGACCTCCCTGGATATAAGGTACTTGGCAATTGGTACCAGATATGTTGCCAAGTACCTTATATCCAGGGAGGTCTTGGGTTCCATTCTGGGAAGGCACAAACTATAGCCTGGACTATAGAAGTTCTATGAGTAACCCGTACGACGCCTATGGAAAGCCCGTGAGGGACAAGGCCCCATAGAGGGAGCCCAAGATCGGGATAGCCTTGGGTCGATCGGGGCAGTGGGCCGTATGGGCGGTCCACTGGGCCTGTAATAGGTCGTTACAAATAATATGACGTCGTTCATCTTTACATGTCAAGCCTAACCCATCGATATTGAACCTTAATGGACGGTCGCCATGAGTTCCCTCAATAATATGAGCCGAAATCATGGGAGTTCCACGTAGTTCACATCACTATGTCAATGGATGTCACAGCTTTCCGGTACCCAAGGCTCCCCCAATAATATGAGCCGAGCCTCGAGTACGGGTAGCGTTCATCATGCATCCATTGTCGATGGAAGACAAGGAAATTATAAAAAAATTTATAATTCCCCTTTTCGGACTTGATATTAATTTTGAATCTTATTCAAAATGAGGGTTTTTAATTTTGAAAGGTCTCATCATTAATTTTATTTTAAAAGCTAGCCATGTTTGATCGTATGTTTGCCGGATTCATGCAACTTTGTTATTATCATAATAATAACGCACATACTCATTATTTATAACATATCATGCATATATTATAAATAGAAAACAATACAAGAATGATCAATTGCCCCAAAACTAATGGCCCGTGTGAGCTAAACACGGGCCTAGGTCCAATCCTAGGGTAAATGCACGGGATGCAAATGCAACTACATTATTACATTAGCATCCAATATTACATGTCTTCGATCTTCATAATCACCAAGGCCACCATCTTCCAATCTTGATCTTCCACTATTCTAATATTAACAATTAAATATCCATGGCACATTGGGATACATCTCATGGGGTGGGAACGGGCCATAAACCAAGCCCACTTTAAATTGATAATTATTACAATCATTCAACACAAATATCCTAGCATACACCTAGCAAATTGGGCTTGGGCTTTTGATCATCCTTCATGCATAATATCAAATATCATACACCATCAATTAATTATCACAATAATTAATTGATCCAATAATATATATCTTGATCCAATCACTAACCGCCACAATTATAAATTAAATTAACAAAGTATACAAACTCCTTTGTCTACTTTCAAATTAATTTATTTATAATCGAATTTCTTGTAAATCACAATTTACTATAAATAATTAAAGTCCAACTTCAATTATTTATTTTATGAGAAAATATGTGCAACAATTGTAAATTTAAACTTAAGGGCCCAAAAACCATTTTTCACCAAAAATATTTTGGCCCATTTAAATTTCACAAATTATGTTGGCCATCCAATGGCCCAACATCTCAAGGCCCATGACACTAAGATTGTCCAAAACACTTTTGGAAACCCTAGTCGTCATCGCCGTCGCCGGAGCTCCGTCGCCGGAGCTCCGTCGCCGGATTCCGGTCAACAAAAAAATTTTTTTTTATTTAAAAACCTGCACCTTTTCGGGCAGCCCCTCGGGCTGCCCTTTGCTGCCCGAAATTTCAGGGCAGCTCGGGCAGCAACATGCTGCCCGAAAAATATATATATTTTTTTTGTTTTGCTTCAAAAATTTCGGCCTTGTTAATTCCTTGCACCAAAAATTTCTCAAGCGGTTAGAAATTGATGTCAACATAATATTACGTAAATATTACACAAAAACCGTAACCATAGCTCGGATACCACTTGAAAGCGGACCGGTTACGGTGGCCGGAAGCGCAACGGAAGTCAAAAAATTTAATTTTCTAGCAAGAAATTCGGCTACCCCTTGTTCTTGTGCAATATTTACAAAATCAAACCATACATAGGGTGTAAGAAATTTCATTACCTTTCAACCTCTTGAGGTTGATGTATGGCACCAACTTTGTTGTAAACAACAAAGCTCTTCAAGGGTGAAGATCTACAAGCCTCCAACTCCCTTTCCTTCAAAATAAGGCCCACCGCCAACTAGGTAAATCCCCTCTTAATTTGCACTAGAAAATTAAGAGGATTTTTCAAAGAGAAGACTTTTATTCTCCAACACTTGAAGAACAAAAGAGAGAAGAAAAATGGAGAGAAAAATGTGCTCAATATTTCGGCCAAGGTGTGAGAATGAGGGAGGGAAGATGAGTCTTGGTAGTCCAAAAAGTTGGAAGGAAAAAGTTGCATGCCTTCACAATATTTTATTCAAAAGTATTCAAGACCCTTCACCTCCCAAGCATGCAAACCCTAGCATACTTTGCATGTGGGCTTGTAACTTTTACAAGGCCCATGGAATTTTAATTGTCTCAAACATTTTGAGCCCAACTAGACTTTACTTGATTTTACTCAAGCCCACTAGTTAAATAATTAATTCCAATTGGGCTCTACAAGGCCCAATTAATTCAACACTTGAATAAATATAATTATTTGGACTCTACTAGGCCCACTAGTGTTTAATTAATTCAACAATTGAATTACTTTAATTTAGTCCTCAATAATGTTTATGAAAATCACAATTTTCAACTACATTATTTACTTGGCCAAATTTTAATCTTAGGAACACTTCCATAAATTAAAATTTATATTTCTCTCATAGAAGTCATACTTCTATTTTTCTTTACGCTTATAAACACATTTATAAGCCGTTCAACACATTGAACTATTTTACTTCTCATCGGGATTTACAAAGCTAGTACTTGTGTGGCCCTCAATGGTTCATTGATACAACTAGCCGTGGGTTCACATCTCCATGTGATTCGGACTAAATATGTCCTTATTCGAGCATACCCCAATTGCTCCATTCTTACTTATCAACTCCTTGATAGTAAGAACGTCAGAACTCAAGTCTGATAGTACCCAACCAATCACGTTAAACGCCTAGCAGCATCGCTTACGTGATTCCCTAGGTATCACATGATAGTGCCTGCAAGAACCATTCAATTATGGTTAGCGTACAGTACGGTCCCTTCAACTCATATATCCCGACCGATTCGACAACTATTGGTTTATCGAGAGTTGTCAATGAATCGATACTATGTGTCATGTTGTGGTTGCATCGATGGTGTAATCTATGAAACCCCTTTCATAATTACCACCATACTCTGATCAGAGATTTCAACCCACACATACATGAAAAACACATAGGATATCCATACCCGTAGGTAAGCGGTGAATCCCCAACTACAATGCATCGACTCCTATGTGTTTCGACAGAACACCCAACCTTGCCACCTGATGACCCCATGAGAGTCGGTAAACAAGTCAAAGTGTAATTCTAGCACATAGAGTCTCAATGTTGTCCCGGGTCATAAGGACTAATTCTGTACAACCATAAACCAGGACTTTTCCACTCGATAAGTGAGAACCACTTGGAAAGTCCTTTTATGGAGGGTTGTTCAGTGCACTCTACAAGGAGCACCTATCTGCATGTTCGGACATCACAATGTCCCCTACCAATGAAACATGGTACTCACATCGCAGATACTAGTCTCTAACTCGAGCGGCCTTTATCCTTCTTAGTGGCGGCTGAATCGACTAGGAACGGTTTAGAATATACAGTATTCCAAATATGAGTTTCATGATACTCATCATATGAGCATCTCATATTCTTTCTACTATTTGTATATTCAAGGGCTTTATCTATGCAACTAGCATGGGTATACAGATAAAGATGTGCCATAATAATAATTTCAAATATTATTAAAATAAAGATTGTTTATACATAGAGTTTCATTGTGAACACTTTGCCAACACTTGGCTCGACGGGCACCTACTCTAACAATCTCCCACTTGCACTAGAGCCAACTACCCATATGATTTAAACCCATTGATTCGCGATGCTTGTCGAATAATGGTCCAGGTAAAGGCTTAGCTAGTGGATCAACAACATTATCGGCGGAGCCGACTTTGTCAAAGAAACTTCTCCTCTTTCCACAATCTCTCCGAGGATGTGGTACTTTCTCAATACTAGTTTGGATTTCTGATGAGACCTAGGCTCTTTTGCTTGAGCTATAGCTCCCGTGTTGTCACACAACACCGGGACAGGAGCAACTCCATTAGGAATGACGCCCAACTCTTGGACGAAATTCCTTATCCAAACAGCCTCCCTTGCTGCATCCGATGCAGCAATGTATTCGGCCTCTGTGCTGGAATCCGCAGTATTGTCTTGCTTGGAACTCTTCCAAGAGACAGCAGCACCATTGAGCATGAATACAAACCTAGAGGTTTACTTCGAGTCATCGATATCGCTTTGGAAGCTAGAGTCGGTATAGCCTTCCAATTTTAGTTCTCCACCCCATAGACCAAGAACAATTTATTGGTCCTTCTTAACTCCTTGAGGATGTCTTTCACAGCTTTCCAGTGTGGAAGACCAGGGTTCGATTGATATCTACTCACTATACTTAGTGCGAAAGCCACGTCAAGACGTGTAGATATCATCCCATACATGATGCTACCAATCGCAGATGCGTAAGGAATGCTTTGTCATCGCCGCTATCTCTGCATCAGTCTTGAAAGACAGACTTGGATAGGGACACGCCATGACACATTGGTAGATGTCCTCTCTTGGACTTATCCATCGAGAACCGCTTCACGATGGTATCAATGTATGTGGACTGGGTGAAACCAAGCAATCTTTTCAATCTATCTCTATAGATCTGTATCCCAATACAAAAGATGCTTCACCCAAGTCCTGCATCGAGAACTTACTCGCTAACCATATCTTAGTTGATTGCAACATTCCTACATCATTCCCAATGAGTAGAATGTCATCAACATAAAGCACCGGGAATGTCACAACACTCCCACTGACCTTCTTATACATATAGGGTTCCTCAGGATTCTTAGTAAATCAAACTATTTGATTGTACTCTCGAATCTGAGGTTCCAACTCCTAGATGCCTGCTTTAGATCATAAATAGATCTCTGAAGTTTGCATACCATATGCTCACTTCCGATAGATGTAAACCCTTCAGGTTAAGACATGTAAATAACTTTCTTAGAATTCCCATTAAGAAAATCCGTCTTGACATCTATCTGCCATATCTCATAGTCATACCATGCAGCTATGGCTAGCAAAATCCTTATGGACTTGAACATTGCGACTGGGGAAAAGGTTTCCTCAAAGTCAACTCCTTGTCTTTGAGTATATCCTTTTGCCACCAATCGCGTCTTGAAGGTCAATACCTTCCCATCCGTCCCAAGTCCCTATGGGAACAATTCCCTCAGGTGGATCCACAAGATCCTACACTTGGTTCGAATGCATGGAATTCAACTCAGATTCCATTGCTTCAAGTCACTTGGATGAATCGGCATCAGATAACGCTTCCTTGAAGGTCCTTGGATCACATCCATGGTTAGGCTCATCATGGTCCTCTTCAAGAAGCTGACCATACCTCATAGGTGGTCTCGAGACTTTCTCGTATCTTCTAGGAGCTTGTATCTCCTCTCTTGGCTCTTCGGGTGTGGGTTCTTCAATTGTGGGTGTGTCTCGAACCTCTTCGAGTTCTATCATCTCCCATTTTCTATCCAATAGAAATTCCTTTTCCAAAAAGGTCGCATTCCTAGAAACAAACACTTTTGTTTCTTGGGGATGATAGAAGTAGTATCCAATTGAATTCATTGGATATCCCACAAAGTATCATAAAATGGATCAACTATCCAATTTATCTCCCACTACCTGCTTCATAAGCAGGGCACCCCCACATTCTAAGATAAGAATATTTGGGAGGCTTACCCATCCATATCTCATATGGTGTTTGCCTTTGAATGGACATTTAGTGGAATATCTTTTAATTTTATGTTATAGAGATCGTTTTCAAGTTTACCAGTACCAATCAAACATTCATTCATGTAAATGTTGCAAACACCTTTGCAAAATGAACAAGAATATCCATTTTTATCACCATAGAAATGGAAACAATGTTTTTAAACAAATTCAGGTACAAACAAAACATCTCTTAAAATAACTTAAAATCACTGTTCAACAATAAGTAAACATCTCTTAAGGTCTTGGCAGCAACTCTTGCTCCATTGCCATTCCCAAGAAGGTCTCACCTTCTCTAATCCTCTAACTTCTTCCCATCTCCTGCAACACATTACAGAGATGTGATCCACATTAGGTATCCAATACCCAAGAAGTAGAGTTAATTGAAATGTTTACTTAAATTTAGAACATAACATTTCCAGAACTTTTCTGGGCCAGATATTCCTTGCAATTTCGCCTCCAATGTCCAGGCTTCTTGCAGTGATGACAAACATCACTAGTCTTGTCAGCCCTAACTGGTGTGGCTGCCACAACGGGATTCGGAGATTGCCTCAACAAGGGCACGTTCTTCTTGGGACGTTGGAAAGAACGCTTTTTTTCATTCCCATGTGGATCAATCTTCGTACCAGATGAAGAACCCACATAAAGAACCAACTTCTCTTTCTTGATGGTGGACTCAAACGTAACAAGCATATTCACCAACTCCTCAAGGGTCGGTTCTAGCTTGTTCATGTTAAAGTTCACCACAAAAGGATCAAATGAGCTAGGCAGCGATAAGAGCAACACGTCGGTGGTCAACTCCGAAGGCAAGATCAGATCCATGCCAACGAGCTTGTCCACGAGCTCGATCAACTTTAGGCCATGCTCATGGACCGAGGTCCCATCTTGCATGCGCAGAGTGATCAGCTCCTTGACGGTAGCATGCCTAAGAGGACGTGTTTGCTCACCAAAGAGCTCCTTGAGATGCAAATGAATGTCAACAGCACTCTTTGCATCCTCAAAACGCCTCTGCAGCTCATCATTCATAGAAGTCAGCATATAACACCTGGCTATCAAGTCATGGTCACACCATTCCTTGTAAGCCTGCAATTCCTCAGGATTGCAGTCAGTCAGAGCCTCAACAGGGGGCGACTCAGTCAGTGTATATGCTACCCTTTCCGAATTCAAGACGATTTTTAGGTTTCTTAGCCAAGTGAGGTAATTAGGTCCAGTTAATATGTTTTTGTCGAGTATTACGGATATTGGATTGCGAATCGATGACATCGTCAATTTGTACTGAAAAGTAAAAACAGATAAATGTTGATGACTATTTTAAAATATTTAATAAGATATAAAGTTTGGACTTTTAATTTATAAATTATCGCTCCCACTGTTTTGACATTTTCACTACCCTCTAGTGAAAACGGGAAACACTTTCCTCAGTAGGTACGTAAGGTCCAATTAGCGAATTGCGATCCCGAATAATATCAGCCAATCACAATTCCTAAAAGGTAGTTTCCAATTGCATCGCCATGCAATCCTCTACGTATACTTTTGTCTCACGTTTGATTAGGACCCAATAATATGACGTCGTTCATCTTTACGTGTCAAGCCTAACCCATCGATATTGAACCTTAATGGACGGTCGCCATGAGTTCCCTCAATAATATGAGCCGAAATCATGGGAGTTCCACGTAGTTCACATCACTATGTCAATGGATGTCACAGCTTTCTGGTACCCAAGGCTCCCCCAATAATATAAGCCGAGCCCCGAGTACGGGTAGCGTTCATCATGCATCCATTGTCGATGGAAGACAAGGAAATTATAAACAAATTTATAATTCCCCTTTTCGGACTTGATATTAATTTTGAATCTTATTCAAAATGGTGGTAACTGATCGTCACATCATAGTCTTTGACAAGCTCTAACCACCTCCTCTGTCGCATGTTGAGCTCTTTCTGAGAAAACAGATACTTCAAACTCTTGTGGTCCGTGAAGATCTCACACTTTTCGCCATACAAGTAATGTCTCCAAATCTTCAGGGCGAAAACCACAGCTGCTAGCTCCAAATCGTGCGTCGGATAATTCTTCTCGTAATCCTTCAACTGGCGAGAAGCATAAGCAATGGCCTTACCTCACTGCATCAGCACTGCACCAAGGCCTCTCTTCGACCCATCGGTATAGACCACAAAATCCTCTGAACCACAAGGCAATGAGAGAACAGGAGCTGTCGTCAACCTGTCCTTCAACTCTTGAAATGCACTCTGGCAATCAATGGACCACTCGAACTTCACAGTCTTCCTCGTAAGATTGGACAATGGCAGGGCAATCTTGGAAAAATCTGAAATGAAACGACGATAATAGCCCGCCAAACCAAGGAAACTGCGTACCTCAGAAACAGTGGTAGGAATAGGCCACTTCTGAACTGCCTCTATCTTCACTGGATCAACAGCAATGCCATCCTTCGAAACGACATGGCCTAGAAAAGAAATCTGATCCAACCAAAACTCGCACTTCTTCAACTTGGCAAACAACCTCCTCTCTCTCAACAACTGAAGAACAACTCTGAGATGCTCTGAATGAAGCTCTCTGGTCTTGGAATAGATCAAGATATCGTCGATGAAGACAATGACGAAGCTATCCAGATAAGGCTTGAACACACGGTTCATCAAGTCCATGAAGACTGAAGGGGCATTGGTCAGACCAAAAGACATCACAAGAAACTCATAGTGACCATACCTGGTCCTAAACGCCGTCTTAGGGATATCGGACTCCCTAACCTTCAACTGATAGTAGCCAGACCGAAGATCAATCTTCGAAAAGACAGTAGCACCATGAAGTTGATCAAACAAATCATCAATCCCTGGCAACGGATACTTGTTCTTGACAGTCACTTTGTTGAGCTCTCTGTAGTCGATACACAGCCGCAACGACCCATCTTTCTTCTTAACAAATAGAACCGGAGCTCCCCAAGGCGAAGAACTCGGACGAATAAAACCCTTGTCTAGAAGATCCTGCAACTGCGTCTTCAACTCCTTCATCTCGGTAGGGGCCATCCTGTACGGAGCCTTAGAAATAGGAACCGTACCTGGAGCTAAATCAATCACGAACTCAACATCTCTGTCCGGCGGCAAACCCGGAACATCATCCTCAAACACATCGGTAAACTCCCTCACAACATCAATATCATCAATATTCAACTTAACCATACCATCCACATCCACAATAGAAGCAAGAAACCCATCGCAACCTCTACATAGCAATCTCTCAGTCTCTAGACAAGAAATAAAAGGAAGGACCAGCGAAGTACCTGCACTGGCGAGAACTCCTCCTTTATTGCTATCATCTGCAAAAGTCACCGTCTTAGCAACGCAATCGATAACTGCACGATAGGTCGACAGCCAATCCATGCCAAAAATAACATCAAAGGCAACCATCGGGATCACAATCAAATCAGCAAAGACCTCTCTATCAACAATACGAACAGGGCATGCATACACAATAGACGTCGAGCACAAGACATCTCCCGAAGGCAAAACAACATTGAACTGGAGGGGAAGAATAGAAGGAACTATACCCAAAGATCTCAAAAACAATTCAGACATAAAAGAATGAGTAGCACCAGTATCAATCAACTCGTAGCTACTCTGCCTGAAATTAAAATAGCACTAGAGATCAATGAAGAATCATGATTAATACCTTCCTTGGTCATCGTAAAGATACGACCCTGCACTTTCTCTTGGTTAGCTCCTCGTAGACAATCTCTGGCAACGTGGCCTGCCGTGCCACAACGGTAACAAGAATGAGTGCCAAATCTGCACTCTCCTCGATGATGCTTGCCACACTTCGGACACAAAGGCTTCTCGGGATCAACTGGAACTGGTGGTGGTCTAGGACTCGGCTCTATCTTGCCCTTCCCTTTGAAACGATCCCTGCCCCTCTGATTCGAGCCCTGGCCTCTCTGAATAACAGCTTGGTGCCTCTCCTGCCTCTCTCTAGTGATATCCTTCTCATCCTGCTTGGCCAACAAAACTTTGGACACAATCTCCTTGAAAGTCACGGCCTTGGACATGTTGATATCCCTTCGAATCTCTGCTCTAAGTCCTCGAATGAAATGAGAGCCTTTATCTCTGTCGTTGGAAGCAACATACGGAGCAAAGAGACAACCCTCTTCGAACTTCAGGATATACTCACCAACATCCATTCTCCCCTGTCGAAGCTCCAAGAACTCCGTAACCTTCCTCGCTCGAAGTGCGTCGGGAAAATACTTGTCATAGAACAAATCTGTGAATTCTGACCACTTCAATGTCGAGACATCAACTCCAACTTTGGTCGCATTCCACCAAATGCGAGCAGCTTGAACCAACATGAATACAGCACAGCTGATACGGTCTCTGTCCTCGTAATGGAGATGATCGAAGATCGCCTCTAAAGCCTTGACCCACTCGACTGCAACTAAAGGATCGGTGCTCCCTGAAAATTCCGGCGGATCCATCCTCTTAAAAGCAGAAAATATGGCATCAGTGCCCACAGCCTGAGCAACTTGCCCTCTCGTTTGACCTCTGCCCTGACCTGCTCCTTGCAATCGGAGCAACTGCTGGATCTGCTCGCTATGAACTTTGGCCTGCTCTTTAAGCAACTTGCCGAACTCGTCGACAACTTTCGAGGAAGAACTATCCTCACCCTCTACTGCTTTCCTCTTAGGTGGCATCCTCTACTCTACAATGGGCTCAGAAAAGACATATCAAAATATAACAATGGATAGATGCAAGAAAACATACCCGGACAGTTGAAAGTAGACGAAGTCATATGCATTGGTCCGAAGAACACCGCTCTGATACCACTAAGTGTGACACCTCTGACCTCTTTAAATAAAATACACAGCGGAAATTAAAATTTTCTTTAAAATATGGAAGGAGTTTCAAAATACATTTCTTTAAACATCTTTACAAAATAATAATACATGATCATTTAAATGACGAAGCAAAACATAAAACATCATTCCTATGATCATGCCAAAATCTTCCTTCCAACGGTGTATGCATATGACCCCCCTGTCCACAGTCAACGTCCCGGGCCACCACTCTGATCTGCATCACATGAAATAACTGAAATGAGAATAAATCTCAGCAAGTGGAACTCTTACATAGCGATGAACATATACTCTCTAAAACATAGCTTTGAAATCATAAATACCATCAACTCTGAAACATGAATACTGTAGCAATAGCATACCAATAACATAGCAATAAGATGGTATTTCTCTTTTCTCTGGTTGGATTGATATCAATAGTATCTCTGCTCTGGGGTGCTCGTATCCCAAATCGATATAAACCGATAACTCTGAGGGATATAAGCCTATGGTCGTTGATCAACTAATTGCATGCAATTCTCTGACTATGTTTCTATCAATCCAATAAAAACATTTAAACTCTCTCTTGGCTTTAACAATCACTTTGAAACTGTTTCTTTTCTCTTATATTCCCTTTGAACAATAATGAGACATAAAATGCCTCCAATATACATATGAATGAAATCGATACATAACAATGAATCAATTGAAGGGAATATCATGGTAAAATCTTTAAAACACGATACATATAACAATCATGTGAGCAAAAAGGATGAATTTCCACTTACAAACCACAATAACACCTTGGTATAACACTTGGTACACCACCTACAACAATAATCCATAAACAACACCATTATCAACTCTATATCCAAGAATCCAAGCTAAAATAATCCATTAAACCATCAAAACATCGAAACCCAAATCAACTCCTAACTCAAAACCTTAAAAGAATCGCACCAAAAGCTTACCTTAGCTTCCTAGCACCAAGGAGAACCACGATCTCAAGTCGAAAATCGAACTAGATCCAAGAATCAAAGGTAGGAAACAAAATAAATGGAAGAAAACCCTTGCAAGAAGAGAGGAAATCGGAAATGAGAGGGAAGGAAAAGGATAAGGTATGGCCAACAACTCCAAAAAGTAACTAAATATCTCGCCCATACCTAGACCGCGGGTGCGCTGCCACAAGCACCGCGGGTGCGCTTAGCTCACGGCACAACACAATAATTCTGGAACACTGGGACCGTGGGTGCGGTCATCACCGCGGGTGCGGTCCTGCTACAGCTTCCCAACCCCAAAATCATGAATAGTACACCGCGGGGGCACTCCTCTAAGAGCGCGGGAGCACTCTGGTCACGGCAATGAACAAAATTCAACCAACCAAAATCGATCCGAAACTCTGAAACGAACAACCAACAACAACTAACACCTCAAGAACATAATAACCAATAATACTATGGCCCAAAACACAACTCTAAACATCTAATCACATAACCCAAATAACATACGAAACTTAAATCGTACCGTACACCGGGCTCGGCTATTACACCTTCTGCCCGGGTACTCATCTCACCATCCCCTGGCACTCGGGCGGTCAAAAACTACCGCTCGGGCGCCAGGCATTCTGTCCAAATGATGTTCCTATTGAACACTGGCGCTCGGGCGGTCATATTCTACCGCTCGGGTGCCAGATGTTCTGTCCAATGTGGGGACCCGGACGCTGATCTTTCTTCTTAATCATCTTTGGGATTTAATTATCAATTAAGATAAACAGGGTCTAAAAAATTTTCTTTTTAAAATAAAGTGCGGAAGGTAATGGCATTTACATAATATACATATCTATATAAAACTACAATTCAGTAGAAAGATACAACAGTTTGTTCACCTAATCTAAGGTTCAACTACTAAAGATCAAGTAATCAAAACCAAATCTATCCAAGTCCGGAATCACCACGCTAAACTCGTCTTCTCTCATCATCTTATCGACCCCGATCTTGCCCCACCTGTTGTCATGCACACATACAAAACAAGACAACAGCCGGATAACTCCGGTGAGAATAAATCCCAGTATAAAACATGGTAACATGCATATACATAATCAAATCATGAAATATTCTATCATGAATGAAATTTAAAGCAATAGATTTCATAGTATATGAAATTAAATCAAAATAAGCATGCAACTCAAATCAGCTAAACATGCTATTCAAATCAAAGCATATAAACATGCTATCATAACTGAAAGCAATAAACATGGGTTTCATAGTCTATGAAACCACCTCTATAAACGAATGCAGTTCTAGTCAAATCATGTCTAGACTCGACACAACTCTAACTCTAGGGATCCCGGGGTGATTAAGACGATCTGTCACCTACTCTCCAATCGGGGTGATGATACGTCTTATTCCTAGACTTCGGTCTGATCTGTATCGAATAATCTACAATAGGACGGTGTCTGCTCCTATGTAACGATACACCAAACGTCTAGAAGTCTGATTGTGTCTGTCAAACTTTCCTATCTCAAATGCAATGCATAAAAATCTATAAACAAAGCATTAACATATCAGCATATAAACAAAGCATATTCATATCAGAATATAACAATAATCTAGTATGTGATTTTATTGGGAAACTCAAATAGGATCTTATTTGAGTTATATCTTCCCGTATATCACATGAATTATACCTTTGTCGTCCCTGTCTGACGAAGACGATGACCTGTATTCAACTCTGTCCATATCAAATCTGAAATGACAATATCGAATACATAGTATCAATGAATAACTCAATTCACAATCTGTTCTGATCAATACTCAAATCGGTATATAATCTGATAAATATCTGAACAAGATACAATTCAATTCATGTCATCGATATCACAATATAATCGAAATCATATCTGAATCTGATCAATATAAATCAACTGATGTTTCGACGGCATAACAATACAGTCTGAATAACCCCGTCACTCTGAACATCACAAATATAATACTGGAACTCATAATCTGTGTCAACATAATTCATACTCTGAATATTAACACAATTCTGATATAGAATCCCAGTCAATATCTTTCCAAAAATCATAACAATTACAGAAACGGTCTGTTCTTTAATCTGACTTCAATTCTATAATGTCTACGGTAGTAGAAACATCATATCTGAATCGTATTCAATTATGACAATATCATAATTTCAAATCTTGTCTAAACGTAACAAAACTTACGTCCAGTTGTAGCCTGCGTTGATAGGAACTCGGTACTGAATTCGGATTCAAATTCTGAAGGACGGATTTTGCGTAACGTTCAAATTCCCGCACGTAAGGACTTAAAGCTTTTCCCCTCCGTTTCTTTCTTTTTCTGAAGGATTTCGCATGTTGATTTATATATATATATACATACATTGCATGATACAAGGGCAAGTGGCGTTGTGCATGTTCTGCACGTTTCGCGCATATGCGCCAACAATGTCGCGCATATGCGCCGGTAGCTCACATCAACATTTTTCCAACTCGCGCATATGCGCCATTTAAGTCGCGCATATGCACCCCACACGCGCATATGCGCCATTTAAGTCGCGCATATGCGCCAGTTATGCAAACTAGCGCTTTGTCTTCTCGCGCATATGCGCCACCCTTCTCGCGCATATGCGCCGAACCTACTGCCTCTCCCGCGCATGCGCGCCATTTACGTCGCGCATATGCGCCAATACTACTGGACGTTCCGCGCATGTGCGCGCATTCAAGTCGCGCATGTGCGCCGATGTTTCTGTAATTCTCGCGCATGTGCGCTGATACATGTCGCGCATGTGCGCGGGAACTCTCCTTATAATTCATATCAAATCTTCTCTCGGTTCTCCCAGTCCGATCCGTTCTGTCTATAATCATATCAATTATCATCTCTGATTATAATAATCATTTCCAAATCTTTTCAGATTAACCGGATTAATTTCTCTGGCCTTACATTTCTCCCCCTCTTAGATCTGAGTTCGTCCTCGAACTCTAAGTAATCAATTCAGAGATATCAGAAGAAATGCATAACAGAGTTTAAACCAAAACTCAAATATCTGATTCCAGTCTGGAATACGAATTCCCTAAGTATAATATCATAATACTTCTCCAATCCTTCTGACAGATCTTGCCATGTTGGTTATACAACATCCGTATAAACCAATCCCAGTTCATCACATATCCGTACCATCTGCTGTTATCAAAGACATATACAATCTTCAGTTTCATATACCAATTGTCATCATCTGACGTTGGTTTCTTAAATCTGTCCATTCTGAACTGTCTTAATAGCTATTGTCATACAGTAATTCATACAGTGACAATAAGTCATAATAATTAGTGCTAACATCCAGCACTAAAGGTGTACAAAAATCTTCCAATCTCTGGCTAATAAATTCTGACGGTCTGTCAATCTGTAAAACCATCTAAGAGAGAGCTCGTGATATACTCTGTCACACGTACAAAATCAATCAAATCAAAATCTAATATAATCTACTGTGGCATTCTGATCTTTCTGACCATTTCTCTGACATCGATCTGTGTCAGTTGGTCATGTTTGTACGTTATCTGGTACAAACTAATAGATATAGATTAAACAATCTGTCAATCACAATCATATCATATCATATCACAATCTGTAAGAAAATGGTGGTAATTTCATTACGAAAGCCATAGAAATGTACTCCCATTTCTATTTAGAACTATACAATTCTGTAATAAATCTTCTGATTTCTATCTTTCTGTCTTTTCTGTTAGCGATTTAGACATATCAGTACAAATTTCTGCCAACATTTCAATATAATTCTGTTATAACTGATCTCATCTGTCTATATCACAACTATCTGTTCGAATACAATATATTCTCAATCATCAGACTGAACACTGAATCCATGACTGTAAGCTTCTGACAATATCTGTTCTTTCTGATTCGAACTATTTGATATACACAAATCAGTTAATAACATAAATTAAAGAGGAAATACCTACCTGGTATTCGGCTCTGACTATCAATATCAAGCTTCGCTATACAATTCTGACACATCTGACATCACAGAATAATCAATCTCATACAAAACACAGAATCACATATCTGTTATTCGACTCTGATTATAACAATCAAGTTCTGAACATTCTGATCACATTCTTGAATTACTGTAATTCTTGAATTCAACTATGATTCGGTTGAAACTGTATATACTTCCTCTAGTTCACACTGATCTGTAGCATATACGGATTCAAAACACAGTAATATAAAATCAGAAACGAAATATCAATATCCTATATAGCTCTAGTGAGTTCAGTGAACTCATAAAACAAGGGTTTCTGATAAATATCTTCATGTCATTCTGATCAACTAGAATATCTTATCTGCAAATAAAATATGCTCCACAAAACAATGTAAGATGTCTCAAATACTGATTTAGAACAATAATAATAATCAGCAGATATAAAGCAACAGTCGAATGAGATAATCTGTCAAATCAGATAAAATATATCTCTGACAATTCTGACATTCTGAACTTTCTGGTCTTTCTGATATCGGTATCTTTATCAGCCCCTGATCACAATCTCAACTGTATCGAAATCAATCTTTATACTAACTTCAGATAACGCATACTCTGAATACCATCTGTTTCAAGCAGGATTCTTATCTGAATAATTTCTGTATACAATCATCACAGTTCTCAGAATATTCAATAGAATCTTCAGATATTTGATTCGATCAATCAAAGGCTGCAATTTATATCGAAATCTCATAGATATAATAAGCATAAAATCATCAGAACATCTCTGACTATACTGACACATGCCAAAGAGTATCACTAAATCAGATGTACTCCTGGTCGGTACTCTTCTACTGATCTTTTAAGTCATTCTGTATCATTCTGTACATTCAATATCATTCTGTACTAATTCTAAAACAACAATCAGTATCTGATCTGAATTCAATTCTGAAATATATCTTTCTGATATAAAGCAAATCTGAAATCTTATCTAGGCAATATCCGTCAATTCATACATCATTGGAAAATCTGCCAATGCTAGGCTCGATTTCAGTAGGTCTACTGAATACATAGGGATGCAATCTGCTCCTTTCTGTATTAATCGAGTCATAGACAACACAGATATTAAAAGAGTTCTAAATCTAGAATCCTTATCGTGGTATCTCCACTGATCAGTCATCTCTAGTCTGACTCTTACCATTTCTGGACAAATTCTATAATATGTCTGTACTTGTTCAGCATATACATATCAATAATGCGGTCAAATCAGAATACACAAGTACATAACTCAATCTTATTCTCATCTTACTGTAGTATACCATTTTCTACAAAAATTTCTGATATCACTCTTTCTTTCCTAACAAATAAGAATCACTACCACAGTACAAACAAACCCCACAGATACATCATATTGTTAGAGTAGGTGCACGTCGAGCCAAGTGTTGGCCGACTGTTCACAATGAAACTCTTTGTATAAACGATCTTTGTTTTAATAATATTTCAATTTATTAATTTGGCGCATCTTTATCTTTATACCCATGCCTAGTTGCATAGATAAAGTCCTTGAATATACAAATAGTAGAAAGAGTATGAGATGCTCATATGATGAGTATCATGAAACTCATATTTGGAATACTGTATATTCTAAACCGTTCCTAGTCGATTCAGCCGCCACTAAGAAGGATAAAGGCCGCTCGAGTTAGAGACTAGTATCTGCGATGTGAGTACCATGTTTCATTGGTAGGGGACATTGTGATGTCCGAGCATGCAGATAGGTGCTCCTGGTAGAGTGCACTGAACAACCCTCTATAAAGGACTTTCCAAGTGGTTCTCACTTATCGAGTGGAAAAGTCCTAGTTTATGGTTGTACACCATTAGTCCTTATGACCCGGGACAACATTGAGACTCTATATGCTAGCGTTTCACTTTGACTTGTTTACCGACTCTTATGGGGTCATCAGGTGGCAAGGTTGGGTGTTACGGCGAAACATATAGGAGTCGATGCATTGTAGCCGGGGATTCACCGCTTACCTACGGGTATGGATATCCTATGTGTTTTGCATGTATGTGTGGGTTGAAATCTCTGATCAGAGTATGGTGGTAATTATGAAAGGGGTTTCATAGATTACACCATCGATGCAACCACAACATGACACATAGTATCGATTCATTGACAGCTCTCGATAGACCAATAGTTGTCGAATCGGTCGGGATATATGAGTTGAAGGGACCGTACTGTACGCTAACCATAATTGAATGGTTCTTGCAGGCACTATCATGTGATACCTAGGGAATCACGTAAGCGATGTGAAAGCGGACCGGTTACGGTGGCCGGAAACGCAACGGAAGCATAAAAAATCAAATTTTTAAGGGAAAATTTCGGCCACCATAAGAAGTTGTGCAATATTTACAAAAATCTCAAAAACATACATAGGATGTTTAGAAGTTTTACCTATCAACTTTAAAAAGTTGATTGTGGCTCCAACTTTGTTGTTAAACAACAAAGCTCTTGAATGGATGAAGATCTTGAAGCCTCCTCCTTACTCCAAAATTAAGCCCACCACCAACTAGGTAAATCCCTTCTTGTTTTGCACTAGAAAAACAAGAAGATTTTTCAATGAAAAGTGTAGTGTTCCTCAACAAATTGAAGAACACACAATGGAAGAAAATTGGAGAGAAAATTGGAGGTATGTTTCGGCCATATTGCTTGTAGAAATGAGGGAGGAGAATCAAGTCTTGGGGTTGCAAAAAGTTGATACAAAAAGTTGCATGCCAACCAATATTTTATTCAAAAGTATTCCCCAACTCTTCACCTCCCATGCATTCATATAATATAGTTTTCTATCAAATAAAAAACCATAGACTAAATTTAATTATCTCAAACATATTTGAGACAAATTAAATATTACTTGAATTTACTCAAGTCCCACTAGTTAAATAATTATTTTAATTGAGCTCTACTAGACTCAATATTATTTAATTAATCCAACACTTGAATTAATTTAATTATTTGGGCTCTACTAGGCCCACTAGTGTTTAATTAATTCAACACTTGAATTAATTTAATTTAGTCCATAATAATGTTTATGAAAATCACAATTTTCAAAAACATTAGTCACTTGGCCAAATTTCAATTTAGGAACACTTCCATAAATCAAAATTTACATTTCTCTCATAGAAGTCATACTTCTATTTTTCTTTACACTTATAAACTCCTTTATAAGCCGTTCAACACATTGAACTATTTTACTTCTCATCGGGATTTACTAAGCTAGTACTTGTGTGGCCCTCAATGGTTCATTGATACAACTAGCCGTGGGTTCACATCTCCATGTGATTCGGACTAAACATGTCCTTATATGAGCATACCCCAATTGCTCCATTCTTACTTATCAACTCCTTGATAGTAAGAACGTCAGAACTCAAGTCTGATAGTACCCAACCAATCACGTTAAACGCCTAGCAGCATCGCTTACGTGATTCCCTAGGTATCACATGATAGTGCCTGCAAGAACCATTCAATTATGGTTAGCGTACAGTACGGTCCCTTCAACTCATATATCCCGATCGATTCGACAACCATTGGTATATCGAGAGTTGTCCAAGAATCGATACTATGTGTCATGTCGTAGTTGCATCGATGGTGTAATCTATGAAACACCTTTCATAATTACAACCATACTCTGGCCAGAGATTTCGATCTACATACACATGATAACACATAGGATATCCATACCCGAAGGTAAGCGGTGAATCCCCGACTACAATGCATCGACTCCTATGTGTTTCGACAGAACACCCAACCTTGCCACCTGATGACCCCATGAGAGTCGGTAAACAAGTCAAAGTGTAATTCTAGCACATAGAGTCTCAATGTTGTCCCGGGTCATAAGGACTAATTCTGTACAACCATAAACCAGGACTTTTCCACTCGATAAGTGAGAACCACTTGGAAAGTCCTTTTATGGAGGGTTGTTCAGTGCACTCTACAAGGAGCACCTATCTGCATGTTCGGACATCACAATGTCCCCTACCAATGAAACATGGTACTCACATCGCAGATACTAATCTCTAACTCGAGCGGCCTATATCCTTCTTAGTGGCGGCTGAATCGACTAGGAACTGTTTAGAATATACAGTATTACAAATATGAGTTTCATGATACTCATCATATGAGCATCCCATATTCTTTCTACTATTTGTATATTCAAGGGCTTTATCTATGCAGCTAGCATGGGTATACAGATAAAGATTTGCCAAAATAATAATTTCAAATATTATTAAAATAAAGACTGCTTATACATAGAGTTTCATTGTGAACACTCGGCCAACACTTGGCTCGACGTGCACCTACTCTAACACGATGCTGCTAGGCGTTTAACGTGATTGGTTGGGTACTATCAGACTTGAGTTCTGACGTTCTTACTATCAAGGAGTTGATAAGTAAGAATGGAGCAATTGGGGTATGCTCGAATAAGGACATGTTTAGTCCGAATCACATTGAGATGTGAACCCACGGCTAGTTGTATCAATGAACCATTGAGGGCCACACAAGTACTTGCTTTGTAAATCCCGATGAGAAGTAAAATAGTTCAATGTGTTGAACGGCTTATAAATGTGTTTATAAGCGTTAAGAAAAATAGAAGTATGACTTCTAAGAGAGAAATATAAATTTTAATTTATGGAAGTGTTCCTAAGATTAAAATTTGGCCAAGTAGATAATGTAGTTGAAAATTGTGATTTTCATAAACATTATTGGGGACTAAATTAAATTAATTCAAGTGTTGAATTAATTAAACACTAGTGGACCTAGTAGAAGTCCAAATAATTGAAAATAATTCAAGTGTTGAATTAATAATATTGAGTCTTGTAGAGCTCAATTAAAATAATTATTTAACTAGTGGGACTTGAATAAATTCAAGTAGTATTTAATTTATCTCAAAAAGTGTTTGAGATAATTAAAATTTAGTCTATGGTTTTTAATGTGTTAAAAAACCATAATATATATGAGAGACATGCTAGGGTTTGCATGCTTGGGAGATCAAGAGTCTTGAATACTTTTTAATAATATAATGCATGGCATGTGGATTACTTTTTGCACTACCAAGACTCATCTTCCCTCCTCATTCAACTAGCCTTGGCCGAAACTTCAAGCAATATTCTCTCCAATATTTTTCTTCATTGTGTTCTTCATTTTTGGAGAATAAAATCTTCTCTTTGAAAATCCTTAAGTTTTTCTAGTGCAAAACTTGAGGGGTTTTACATAGCTTGTGGTGGGCTTGATTTAGAAGCAAGGAGGAGGAGCTTGTAGACTTGTCTTCCATTTGAAGAGCTTTGTTGTTCACAACAAAGTTGGTGCCATTCATCAATCCTTTGTGATTGATTAGGTAAAACTTCTAAACATCCTATGAATGTTTGTTTTTGTAAATATTACACATGATAACATGGTGGCCGAAAATTATAGCTTGAACATGTAAAATTTTTGACTTCCGTTGCGCTTCCGGCCACCGTAACCGGTCCGCTTTCAAGTGGAATCCGAGCTAAGGTTACGGTTTTTGTGTAATATTTGCATAATAATATGTTGAGATCGATTTCTAACCGTTTGAGATTTTTTGGTGCAATAAAACTCAAGGACCGAAAATTTGAAAAAAAAAAAAAAAAAAAAACCATTTTTTTTCGGGCAGCCGAGGGGCTGCCCGAAGGGGCTGCCCGAAAATTTCGGGCAGCCGAGGGGCAGCCCCGAAACTTGCTGTTTTAAAATTAAAAAAAAAAAATTTTGTTGCCGGAATCTGGCGACGGAGCTCCGGCGACGGCGATGACGGCTAGGGTTTCCAAAAGTGTTTTGGACAATCTTAGTGTCATGGGCCTTGAGATCTTGGGCCATTGGATGGCCAACATAATTTGTGAAATTTAAATGGGCCAAAAGTATTTTTGGTGAAAAATGAGTTTTGGGCCCTTAAGTTTAAATTTACAATTGTTGCACATATTTTCTCATAAAATAAATAATTGAAGTAGGACTTTAATTATTTATAGTAAATGGTGATTTACGAGAAATTCGATTATAAATAAATTAATTTGAAAGTAGACAAAGGTGTTTGTATACTTTGTTAATTTAATTTATAATTGTGGCGGTTAGTGATTGGATCAAGATATATAATATTGGATCAATTAATTATTGTGATAATTGATTGATGGTGTATGATATGTGATATTATGCATGAAGGATGATCAAAAGCCCAAGCCCAATTTGCTAGGTATATGCTAGGATATTTGTGTTGAATGATTGTAATAATTATCAATTTAAAGTGGGCTTGGTTTATGGCCCGTTCCCACCCCATGAGATGTATCCCTATGTGCCATGGATATTTAATTGTAAATATTAGAATAGTGGAAGATCAAGATTGGAAGATGGTGGCCTTGGTGATTATGAAGATCGAAGACATGTAATATTGGATGCTAATGTAATAATTTAGTTGCATTGCATCCCGTGCATTTACCCTAGGATTGGACCTAGGCCCGTGTTTGGCTCACACGGGCCATTAGTTTTGGGGCAATTGACCATCCTTGTACTGTTTTCTATTTATAATATATGCATGATATGTTATAAATAATGAGTATGTGCGTTATTATTATTATAATAACAAAGTTGCATGAATCCGGCAAACATACGATCAAACATGGCGAGCTTTTAAAATAAAATTAATGATGAGACCTTTCAAAATTAAAAACCCTCATTTTGAATAAGATTCAAAATTAATATCAAGTCCGAAAAGGGGAATTATAAATTTGTTTATAATTTCCTTGTCTCCCATCGACAATGGATGCATGATGAACGCTACCCGTACTCGGGGCTCGGCTCATTTTATTGAGGGGGCCCTGGGTGCCGGAAAGCTGTGACATCCATTGACATGGTGATGTGAACTACGTGGAACTCCCATGATTTCGGCTCATATTATTGAGGGAACTCATGGCGACCGTCCATTAAGGTTCAATATCGATGGGTTAGGCTTGACACGTAAAGATGAACGACGTCATATTATTGGGTCCTAATCAAACGTGAGACAAAAGTATACGTAGAGGGTTGCATGGCGATGCAATTGGAAACTACCTTTTAGGAGTTGTGATGGCCGATATTATTCGGGATCACAATTCGCTAATTGGACCTTACGTACCTACTGAGGAAAGTGTTTCCCGTTTTCACTAGAGGGTAGTGAAAATGTCAAAACAGTGGGAGCGATAATTTATAAAGTATAAGTCCAAACTTTATATCTTATTAAATATTTTAAAATAGTCATTAACATTTATCTGTTTTACTTTTCAGTACAAATCTTTGACAATGTCATCAATTCGCAACCCGTTTTCCGTAATTCTCGAAAAACACGTTCTAACCGGACCAAACTATATCACTTGGCTAAGAAATTTAAAGATCGTCCTAAACTCGGAGAGAATCGCATACACACTGACTGAGTCGCCCCCTGATGAGGCTCCGACTGACTGCAGTCCCGAGGAACTGCAGACCTACAAGGATTGGTGCGACCATGACTTGAAGGCCAAGTGTTACATGCAGGCTTCGATGAACGATGAGCTGCAAAGGCGATTCGAGGATGCAAAGAATGCTGCTGACATTCATTTGCACCTCAAGGAGCTCTTCGGTGAGCAGACTCGGCCTTTGAGGCATGCCACAGTAAAGGAGCTCATCACTTTACGCATGCGAGATGGGACTTCGGTCCATGAGCATGGCCTAAAGTTGATTGGGCTCGTGGACAAGCTCGTGGGCATGGATTTGATCTTCCCATCAGAGTTGACCACGGATGTGCTACTGTTGTCACTGCCTAGCTCTTTCGATCCTTTTGTCGTGAACTTCAATATGAACAAGCTCGAGCCCAGCCTTGAAGAGTTGGTGAACATGCTTGTAACCTTTGAGTCCACCATCAAGAAGGAGAAGTCGGTTCTTTATGTGGGCTCTTCATCTGGCACGAAGACCGGTCCACATGGGAAGGGAAAGAAGCGTTCTTTCCAGCGCCCCAAGAAGAGCGAGCCCTTGAAGAGGCAGACTCCGAGTCCCGTAGTGGCAGCCGCGCCAGCCAAGGCTGAGAAGACTGTTGACATCTGTCACCACTGCAAGAAGCCTGGACATTGGAGGCGTAACTGCAGGGAATATCTTGCGCAGAAGGGTTCTGGAAAAGGTATGTTCTACATTGAAGTGAATATCTCCATTAACTCTACTTCTTGGGTATTGGATACCGGCTGTGGCTCACATCTCTGTAATGATTTGCAGGTGATGGGAAGAAGTAGGAAGCTCAGGGAAGGTGAGACCTTCTTGAGGTTGGGCAATGGAGCAAGGGTTGCTGCCAAGGCTGTGGGAGATGTTTATTTATGTTTGAACAATGATTTTAATTTGGTTTTAAGAGATGTTTTATTTGTACCAGACTTGATCAAAAACATTATTTCCATTCCTATGCTTGATATCGATGGATTTTCTTGTTTATTTGGCAAAGGTGTTTGCAATATTTACAAGAATGAATGTTTAGTTGGTACCGGTGAACTTGAAAACAATCTCTACACCTTAAAATTAAAAGATATTCCACTTAACAATGTCCAAACAATAACAACAACAAATAAGCGCAAACAAGATACTCTTAATTCGGCCCAATTATGGCATGCTCGATTAGGTCATATATACCTAAGAAGGATGAACAAGTTAGTGGGAGTTGGCATGTTTGATATGTCCGATATTAATGCTCTCACGACTTGTGAATCCTGTCTGAAAGGAAAGATGACCAAAATTCCCTTTAAGGGCATGCGGAGCGAGCCAAAGGGTTATTGGATTTGATCCATACCGATGTGTGCGGTCCGCTTAGCATCACCACTAAGCATGGACATGCCTACTTCATCACCTTTACCGATGACCATTCGAGGTATGGGTATGTGTATTTGATGAAATACAAGTCTGAAGCCTTTGAAAGGTTCAAAGAATTCAGAAGTGAAGTAGAGAAGCAATTGGGACGAAGCATCAAGACACTTCGATCGGATCGAGGTGGTGAGTACTTGAGTGCCGAGTTCCAAGAGTATCTTAGAGAGAATGGGATTCTCTCGCAGTGGACTCCGCCCGCTACACCGTAGTTAAATGGTGTTTCGGAGCGTCGTAACCGGACTTTGATGGACATGGTTCGGTCTATGATGGGGTTCACGGAGTTGCCGCCATCCTTTTGGGGATATGCGCTTGAAACAGCGGCACTGTTGTTGAACAATGTCCATACAAAGGCAGTTGACAAGACTCCATATGAGATATGGATGGGTAAGCCTCCCAAGTATTCTTATCTTAGAATATGGGGGTGTCCTGCTTATGTGAAGCAGACAGTGGGAGATAAATTGGATAGTCGATCCATTTTATGCTACTTTGTGGGATATCCAAGAAATTCCATTGGATATTATTTCTATCATCCTCAAGAAACAAAGGTGTTTGTTTCTAGGAACGCAACCTTTTTGGAAAAGGAATTTCTATTGGATAGAAAAGGCGAGATGATAGAACTCGAAGAGGTTCGAGAGACACCCACAGTTGTAGAACCCACACCCAATGAGCTAAGTGAGGAGATACAAGCTCCTAGGAGATCCGAGAGGATCTCGAGACCACCTGTAAGGTATGGTCTGCTTCTTGAAGAGGGCCATGATGAGCCTAATCTTGGATGTGATCCAAGGACCTTCAAGGAAGCGTTATCGGATGCCGATTCATCCAAATGGCTTGAAGCAATGGAATCTGAGATGAATTCCATGCATTCGGACCAAGTGTGGAATCTTGTGGATCCACCTGAGGGAACTGTTCCCATAGGGTGTAAATGGATTTACAAGAGGAAACTTGGGGCGGATGGAAAGGTATTGACCTTCAAAGCGCGATTGGTAGCGAAAGGGTATACTCAAAGACAAGGTGTTGACTATGAGGAAACCTTTTCTCCAGTTGCGATGTTCAAGTCCATTAGGATATTGCTAGCCATAGCTGCATGGTATGACTATGAGATATGACAGATGGATGTAAAGACAGCCTTCCTTAATGGGGATATTAAGGAAGAAATTTACATGTCTCAACCTGAAGGGTTTACATCCATCGGAAGTGAGCATATGGTATGCAAACTTCAAAGATCTATTTATGGTCTTAAGCAGGCATCGAGGAGCTGGAACCTCAGATTCGATAGTACAATCAAAGAGTTTGGTTTTACTAAGAATCCTGAGGAACCCTGTGTGTATAAGAAGGTCAGTGGGAGTGCTGTGACATTCCTTGTTCTTTATGTTGATGACATTCTACTCATTGGGAATGATGTAGGAATGTTGCAATCAACAAAGATATGGTTAGCAAGTAAGTTCTCAATGCAGGACTTGGGTGAAGCATCTTTTGTATTGGGAATACAGATCTATAGAGATAGATCAAGAAGATTGCTTGGTCTCACCCAGTCCACATACATTGATACCATCGTGAAGCGGTTCTCGATGGATGAGTCCAAGAGAGGACATCTACCAATGTGTCATGGCGTGTCCCTATCCAAGTCTATGTCTCCCAAGACTGATGCAGAGATAGCGGCGATGACACGAATTCCGTATGCTTCGGCTATTGGTAGTATCATGTATGGGATGATATCTACACGTCCTGACGTGGCATTTGCACTAAGTGTAGTGAGTAGATATCAATCCAACCCTGGTCTTCCACACTGGAAAGCTGTGAAAGACATCCTCAAGTATTTGAGAAGGACCAATAAGTTGTTTTTGGTCTATGGGGGTGGAGAACTAAAATTGGAAGGCTATACCGACTCTAGCTTCCAAAGCGATATTGATGACTCGAAGTCAACCTCCGGATTCATATTCATGCTCAATGGTGGTGCTGTCTCTTGGAAGAGTTCCAAGCAAGACAGTACTGCGGATTCCACCACTGAGGCAGAATACATTGCTGCATCGGGTGCAGCAAAGGAGGCTGTTTGGATTAGGAATTTCGTCCAAGAGTTGGCGTCATTCCTAATGGAGTTGCTCCTATCCCGGTGATGTGTGACAACACGGGAGCCATAGCTCAGGCGAAGGAGCCAAGGTCTCATCAGAAGTCCAAACATGTATTGAGAAAGTACCACATCCTCAGAGAGATCGTGGAAAGAGGAGATGTCGTGATTGACAAAGTCGGCTCCGCAGATAATGTTGCTGATCCACTAACTAAGCCTTTACCAGGACCATCGTTCGAGAAGCATCGCGAGTCAATGGGTCTAAAGTATATAGGTAGTTGGCTCTAGTGCAAGTGGGAGATTGTTAGAGTAGGTGCACGTCGAGCCAAGTGTTGGCCGACTGTTCACAATGAAACTCTTTGTATAAACGATCTTTGTTTTAATAATATTTCAATTTATTAATTTGGCGCATCTTTATCTTTATACCCATGCTAGTTGCATAGAAAAAGTCCTTGAATATACAAATAGTAGAAAGAGTATGAGATGCTCATATGATGAGTATCATGAAACTCATATTTGGAATACTGTATATTCTAAACCGTTCCTAGTCGATTCAGCCGCCACTAAGAAGGATAAAGGCCGCTCGAGTTAGAGACTAGTATCTGCGATGTGAGTACCATGTTTCATTGGTAGGGGACATTGTGATGTCCGAGCATGCAGATAGGTGCTCCTGGTAGAGTGCACTGAACAACCCTCTATAAAGGACTTTCCAAGTGGTTCTCACTTATCGAGTGGAAAAGTCCTAGTTTATGGTTGTACACCATTAGTCCTTATGACCCGGGACAACATTGAGACTCTATATGCTAGCGTTTCACTTTGACTTGTTTACCGACTCTTATGGGGTCATCAGGTGGCAAGGTTGGGTGTTACGGCGAAACATATAGGAGTCGATGCATTGTAGCCGGGGATTCACCGCTTACCTACGGGTATGGATATCCTATGTGTTTTGCATGTATGTGTGGGTTGAAATCTCTGATCAGAGTATGGTGGTAATTATGAAAGGGGTTTCATAGATTACACCATCGATGCAACCACAACATGACACATAGTATCGATTCATTGACAGCTCTCGATAGACCAATAGTTGTCGAATCGGTCGGGATATATGAGTTGAAGGGACCGTACTGTACGCTAACCATAATTGAATGGTTCTTGCAGGCACTATCATGTGATACCTAGGGAATCACGTAAGCGATGCTGCTAGGCGTTTAACGTGATTGGTTGGGTACTATCAGACTTGAGTTCTGACGTTCTTACTATCAAGGAGTTGATAAGTAAGAATGGAGCAATTGGGGTATGCTCGAATAAGGACATGTTTAGTCCGAATCACATTGAGATGTGAACCCACGGCTAGTTGTATCAATGAACCATTGAGGGCCACACAAGTACTTGCTTTGTAAATCCCGATGAGAAGTAAAATAGTTCAATGTGTTGAACGGCTTATAAATGTGTTTATAAGCGTTAAGAAAAATAGAAGTATGACTTCTAAGAGAGAAATATAAATTTTAATTTATGGAAGTGTTCCTAAGATTAAAATTTGGCCAAGTAGATAATGTAGTTGAAAATTGTGATTTTCATAAACATTATTGGGGACTAAATTAAATTAATTCAAGTGTTGAATTAATTAAACACTAGTGGACCTAGTAGAGTCCAAATAATTGAAAATAATTCAAGTGTTGAATTAATAATATTGAGTCTTGTAGAGCTCAATTAAAATAATTATTTAACTAGTGGGACTTGAATAAATTCAAGTAGTATTTAATTTATCTCAAAAAGTGTTTGAGATAATTAAAATTTAGTCTATGGTTTTTAATGTGTTAAAAAACCATAATATATATGAGAGACATGCTAGGGTTTGCATGCTTGGGAGATCAAGAGTCTTGAATACTTTTTAATAAAATAATGCATGGCATGTGGATTACTTTTTGCACTACCAAGACTCATCTTCCCTCCTCATTCAACTAGCCTTGGCCGAAACTTCAAGCAATATTCTCTCCAATATTTTTCTTCATTGTGTTCTTCATTTTTGGAGAATAAAATCTTCTCTTTGAAAATCCTTCAGTTTTTCTAGTGCAAAACTTGAGGGGTTTTACATAGCTTGTGGTGGGCTTGATTTAGAAGCAAGGAGGAGGAGCTTGTAGACTTGTCTTCCATTTGAAGAGCTTTGTTGTTCACAACAAAGTTGGTGCCATTCATCAATCCTTTGTGATTGATAGGTAAAACTTCTAAACATCCTATGAATGTTTGTTTTTGTAAATATTACACATGATAACATGGTGGCCGAAAATTATAGCTTGAAAATGTAAAATTTTTGACTTCCGTTGCGCTTCCGGCCACCGTAACCGGTCCGCTTTCACATATATCAAGGCAATTCAGTCCAAGATAATCGCAGGGAATGCATTAGTATATATCCATACATATGCAATCTAATCATAAAGAATAGTACCTGTAGTAAATTCTGGATCTGTGTTTTCAATTGGACTCTGTTCCCTACAATCTTCGGGAACGCTTCTGGGGACAAACTTTAGAAAAGTGTCACGGATGTTTACAAATATTTCATCTACCAAGCACTCCTTGGCATTTCTCTGTGGAATGCCTCCCTCCACAATTTCTGCAATATACTCCTGTATAGCTCGGGCTGGAACCACTGAAACTAGAGGAACCACTTCCAAATTTCTTGAACGGTTTCTTTTGAGCTTTCAATGGTTCTTTCTTTTTATCACTGCTGCTGCCAATCTCGACTCTAGAAGGCAGTTGCTGTGGATTCGGAGCTGGAAGATCATACGATGCTTCCTGTTGTCCTGTCAGAACTGTTTCTGCTCTTTTGGCCCTATTCAAGGTATCAGCAAAACTACTTGATTGCTTCACATTCACCAATGTACGTATTTCTGGATTCAATCCTTGAATGAACTGACTAGAAATAGCATCATCATTTCTAGCCACAAGAGGGGCAAAACGTAACAAGGTGAAAAACTGTGCCAAGTACTCATCAATACTCATCTGATTCTGTCTTAGGTTTGTAAACTCTGCATTTCTGTCCTGTCTATATGATGTAGGGAAGAATCTTTGATAAAATTCAAATCTAAAGGTCTTCCACAGAATCATTAAACTACGCCGTTCTAAGTTTTCCTTAGTTACCATCCACCAACTCTTTGCAATATCCTGTAGTTGATTCCCAATCAGTGTAATTCTGCACTCATCTGTAAAGCCAAGGAATTCAAATAACATTTCTATATCTTCAAGCCAATTCTCACAGTCTGCTGGCGTCTCAGTACCCTTTAAAATCGATGGTTTGTACGACTGAAACTTCTTCATCTGTGTTTCTATCTGATTTTCTGATCTATCTATCTGAGTTTCTGGTATATATGTCTGATCATACGAAGTACTACCCCTTTCTGGAATTCTCCGAGGCGGTATATCTGAATATCAAACAAATCAGTACACAATCTATACAATCTGTCTCAGCCCTCCTCTGATCATATACCTCTGATTCAGACTCGGGTCTGATTCAGTCTTGGTAATTACATGCTGTAATCAACTCAGATAACAAACAACATGTAATAGGGAAAGCAATAAATCATGCTAGCACACACAATGTAAGTCAACATTGAAATAAATCTCATGCTAGCAATCACATGCAAGGAAGAAAATTCAATCTACCCCGCTCATTCCCTTCTATCTCAATCTAACTCAGTCTAAAGAATCTATCAGTTCTGACTATCTCAATCTAAAGGATCTATCGCTCTGATTATCTCCTCCTAAAGGATCTATCGCTCTGATACCACCTGTTGTAGGGACCCGGACGCTGTGTGACACCTCTGACCTCTTTAAATAAATTACACAGCGGAAATTAAAATTTTCTTTAAAATATGGAAGGAGTTTCAAAATACATTTCTTTAAACATCTTTACAACAAAATAAATACATGATCATTTAAATGACATAACAAAATACAAAACATCATTCCTATGATCATGCCAAAATCTTCCTTCCAACGGTGTATGCATATGACCCCTATCCACAGTCAACGTCCAGGGCCTCCACTCTGATCTGCATCACATGAAATAACTGAAATGAGAATAAATCTCAGCAAGTGGAACTCTTACATAGCAGTGAACAATAACTCTGTAAAACATAGCTTTGAAATAATAAATACCATCAACTCTGAATCATAAACTCTGAACATGAATATCATAGCAAAAGCATATAAATGAGATGGTATTTCTATTTACTCTGGGGATTGATATCAATAGTATCTCTGCTCTGGGGTGCTAGTATCCCTATCGATATAAACCGATAACTCTGAGGGATATAAGCCTGTGGTCGTTGATCAACTAATTGCATGCAATCTCTGACTATGTATTTATCAATCCGAAAACATTTAAGCTCTCTCTTGGCGTTAATAACACTTTGAAACTCTATCTTTACTCTTGTATTCCCTTTGAACAATAGTTGAGACATCAATTGTCTCCAATAAACATAGCAATGGAATCAATACATAACAATGAATCAATAGAAGGGAATATCATATTAAAACCTTTAAAACACAATACATATAACATCATGTGAGCAAAAGGGATGAATTTCCACTTACAAACCAATAGAACACCTCAAACAAAGCTCTTGAACACCACCTACAACAATAATCCATAAATAACACCAACATCAACTCTATATCCAAGAATCCAAGCTAAATAATCCATAAATCCACAAGAACAACAAACCCAAGTCAACTCTTAACTCAAAACCTTAAAAGAATCGCACCAAAAACTTACCTTAGCTTCCTAGCACCAAGGAGAACCACGATCTCAAGTCGAAACGCAAACTAAACGCTTGAATCGAAGATAGGAAGTGAAGAAGATGGAAGAAAACCCTAAGAAATTGAGAGAAAATCGAGTTTGAAAAGAAGAGATAAGGGAAAGTATGGCCAACCACTCCCAAAAAGTAACTTAAAATCTCGCCCATACCTTGACCGCGGGTGCGCTGCCACAAGCACCGCGGGTGCGCCTAGCTCACGGCACAACACAAAATTCTGGAAAACTCGGACCGCGGGTGCGGCGCTGCAACCACCGCGGGTGCGGTCATCACCGCGGGTGCGGTCTCTACACTACCGCGGGTGCGGTCCTGCTACGGCTTCCCAACTCCAAAATCATGAATAGTACACCGCGGGGGCACTCCTCTAAGAGCGCGGGTGCACTCTGGTCACGGCAATGATCAAAACTCAACCAACTAAAATCGATCCGAAACTCTGAAACGAACAACCAACAACAACTAACACCTCAAGAACATAACAACCAAACATACTATAGCCCAAAACACAACTCTAAACATCTAATCACATAACCCAAATAACAAGAAAAGCTAAAATCGTACCGTACACCGGGCTCGGCTATTACAATCTCCCCTCCTTAGAGGAATTTCGTCCGCGAAATTGACGTCACTGCACGAACAACTCAGGATACTTCTCTCTCATCTCATCATCTGGTTCCCACGTAGCCTCTTCGATCAAATGATTCCTCCAAAGGACTTTAACAATGCCGATATCTTTGTTTCTCAAAACTCTAACTCTGCGATCCAGAATCTGAATCGGAATCTCTTGATAAGTCAAATTGACGTCAAGTCCAATGGCTCGTGGCGAAGAACATGGGAAGGATTCGCAATATACTTCCTGAGCATCGATACGTGAAACACATTGTGAACTCTGTCAAGATCTGGCGGTAGGGCTAATCTGTAGGCTCGATCACCAACTCTGTCCAATACCTCATGTAATAGCCGAGCCCGGTGTACGGTACGGTTTAAGTTTTATGTGTTTATTGGGTTTTATGATTTAGATGATTAGAGTTGTGTTATGGGTTATAGTTTAGTGGGTTTTATTGATTGTGACTTGGTTGATGTGTTAGTTGTTGGTAGTTGCGTTGTTTCAGTGTTTCGGATCGATTCTTGTTGCTTTGGTTTGTTTCTTGGCCGAGAGGATACCGCACCCGCACTCTTGCAAGGACCGCACCCGCGGTCACTATTGTTGGATTTTGTTGGTTTTGCCGTGGCATCACCGCACCCGCGGCAGTGTTAGTACCGCACCTGCGGTGAGACCGCATGTAATAGCCGAGCCGGTGTACGGTACGATTTAAGTTTTATGTGTTTATTGAGTTTTATGATTTAGATGATTTGAGTTGTGTTATGGGTTATAGTTTAGTTGGTATTATTGTTGGTGACTTGGTTGATGTGTTAGTTGTTGGTAGTTGCGTTGTTTCAGTGTTTTGGATCGATTCTTGTTGCTTTGGATTGTTTCTTGGCCGAGAGGATACCACACCCGCACTCTTGCAAGGACCGCACCCGCGGTCACTATTGTTGGATTTTGTTGGTTTTGCCGTGGCATCACCGCACCCGCGGCAGTGCAAGGACCGCACCCGCGGTATTTGCAGGACCACACCCGCGGTCATCGAGTTCAGGGAATTGTTTGTTGTGCCGTGAGCTAGGCGCACCCGCGGTGCTTGTTGTAGCGCACCCACGGTCATGTAATAATTGAGGTATGGCCGAGATTTAAGTGAGTTGTTGGCTTTACTTTCCTCATTTCTCCCTTCTTCATTTCGACTTTTCTCTCTAAGCTTAGGGTTTACTTCCATTTCTTTTGCTTCCTACCTTTGATTCTTGGATCTAGTTCGATTTTCGACTTGAGATCGTGGTTCTCCTTGGTGCTCGGAAGCTAAGGTAAGCTTTTGGTGCGATTCTTTTAAGGTTTTGAGTTAGGGGTTGATTTGGGTTCGATGTTTTGATGGTTTAATGGATTATTTAGCTTGGATTTTTGGATATAAAGTTGATAATGGTGTTGTTTATGGATTATTCTTGTAGGTGGTGTACCAAGAGTTATATCAAGGTGTTATTGTGGTTTGTAAGTGGAATTTCATCCCTTTGCTCACATGATGTTATATGTATTGTATTTCAAAGGTTTCAAAGTGTTATTCCCTTCAATTGATCCATTGTTATGTATTGATTCCATTGATTATCTATTGGAGGCATTGTATGTCTCATTTATTGAAAAGGGAATACAAGATAAAAGATAGAGTTTCCAAAGTGACGGTTTAAATGCTTTAGAGAATTCAAATGTTTTATTGGATTGATTGAATCATAGTCAGAGCATTGCATGCAATTAGTTGATCAACGCCCATAGGCTTATATCCCTCAGAGTTATCGGTTTTTAATCGATTTGGGATACGAGCACCACAGTCAGAGATACTATTGATATCAATCCAACCAGAGAAAAGAGAATACCATCTTATTGCTATGCTATTGCTATGTTATTGCTATAGTATTCATGTTTCAGAGTTGATGGTATTTATGATTTCAAAGTCATGTTTTACAGAGTATACTATGTATCTTTGTTATGTAAGAGTTCCACTTGCTGAGTTTTTATACTCATTTCAGTTATTTTCATGTGATGCAGATAAGAGTGACGGACCAGGACGTTGACTGTGGATAGGGGTCAAATGCATACACCGTTGGAAGGAATATTATTTTGTTATCATTTTGGGACATGATCATAGAAATGATTGTTTTGTATTTTGTATATCATTTGAATGATCATGTATTTATTTTGAAAACATTTTTATGAAATGTATTTTGAAACTCCTTCCATATTTCAAAGAAAATTTTATTTCCGCTGTGTATTTTATTGTTACGGGTCAGGCTGTCACATTTAGTGGTATCAGAGCGGTGTTCTTCGGACCAATGCATATGACTTCATCTACTTTCAACTGTCCGGGTATGTTTTCTTGCATCTATCCATTGTTATATATTGATATGTCTTTTGTGAGCACTTGTAGAGTAGAGGATGCCACCTAAGAGGAAATAAGTAGAGGGTGAGAATAGTTCTTCCTCTAGAGTTGTCGATGAGTTCGGCAAGTTATTGAAAGAGCAGGCCAAGGTCCATAGTGAGCAGATCCAGCAGTTGCTCCGATTGCAAGAAACAGGTCAGGGTAGAGGCCAAGTGAGAGGCCAAGTTGCTCAAGCTGTTGGCACTGATGCCGTATTTTCTGCTTTTAAGAGGATGGATCCACCGGAATTCGCAGGTAGCATTGATCCGTTAGTTGCAGTCGAGTGGGTCAAGGCTTTAGAGGCGATCTTCGATCATCTCCACTACGAGGACAGAGACCGTATCAGTTGTGCTGTTTTCTTGTTGGTTAAAGCTGCTCGCATTTGGTGGAATGCGACCAAAGTTGGAGTTGATGTCTCGACACTGAAGTGGCCAGAGTTTACAGAGTTGTTCTATGACAAGTATTTCCCCGACGCACTTCGAGCGAGGAAGGTTACGGAGTTCTTGGAGCTTCGACAGGGGAGCATGGATGTTGGTGAGTACATTCTGAAGTTCGAAGGGGGTTGCCTCTTTGCTCCGTATGTTGCTTCCAACGACAGAGATAAAGGCGCTCATTTCATTCGAGGCCTTAGAGCAGAGATTCGTCGTGATATCAACATGTCCAAGGCTGTTACTTTCAAGGAGATTGTGTCCAAGGCATTGTTGGCCGAGCAGGATGAAAAGGATATCACCAGAGAGAGGCAGGAGACACTACAACAATAAATGGCTATTGTGACACTTTTTTGTAGACACTTTTAATTAAATGTTGTTACAAATACTTAATAATGACACTTGTAAAAAAATTAATAATGTGTAAAATAAAAAACCATATTAGATTAGTTATCATGACATTTTTAATTGATGTCATCTTTTATATAGAGGGAAACAATTACTTTTCCCACATCGTAAAAAATCGTTAAAAACTAAAAAATTTCACTATAAATAAGTGTGAGAATATTTGGTTTAGATAAATATTGAAGGAGGGAAAATAATTGTCTACCTCCATATAAAAAATGACATCAATTAAAAATGTCAAGATAACTAATCTAATATGTTTTTTTATTCTCACATTTATTTTATCTAATTTTCCTCCTATATTTATCCAACCCAAATATTCCCACATTTGTTATTGTCACTATAAATAACATACACTACACTTTTAGTTGTCATTATAAATGATTTAACTGACATATAAATTTGTCATTATTACTATAATAACAAGACATCTATAAATGTATTTAAATATTAGTTTTCCTGACATTTAAAATTGTCATTATATGAATTATTAGTAACACGTATGAAGTTGTCATTAACATCTTATAATGACATTAAAAAATGTCACTAAGTTTAAGACGACATTGGAATAGATGACATTTTTTGGAGGTGTCACTAAAACTTAAATGTCACTAAATATTGAATATGGTGACATTTATGAATGTCACAATAAGCATTTTTTCTTGTAGTGAGAGGCACCAAGCTGTTATTCAGAGAGGCCAGGGCTCGAATCAGAGGGGCAGGGATCGTTTCAAAGGGAAAGGCAAGATAGAGCCGAGTCCTAGACCACCGCCAGTTCCAGTTGATCCCGAGAAGCCTTTGTGTCCGAAGTGTGGCAAGCATCATCGAGGAGAGTGTAGATTTGGCACTCATACTTGTTATCGTTGTGGCACGGCAGGCCACGTTGCCAGAGATTGTCCACGAGGAGCTAGCCAAGGGAAGGTGCAGGGTCATATCTTTACGATGACTAAGGAAGGTATTAATCATGATTCTTCATTGATCTCTAGTACTATTTTGATTTCAGGCAGAGTAGCTACGACTTTGGTAGATACTGGTGCTACTCATTCTTTTATGTCTGAATTGTTTTTGAGATCTTTGGGTATAGTTCCTTCTGTTCTTCCCCTCCAGCTTAGTGTTGTTTTGCCTTCGGGGGACGTGTTGTGCCCGACATCGATTGTGTATGCGTGCCCTGTTCGTATTGAGGAGCGAGTTGTCTTCGCTGATTTGATTGTTATTCCTATGGTTGCCTTTGATGTTATTCTTGGAATGGATTTGCTTTCGACTTACCGTGCAGTTATCGATTGCGTTGCTAAGACGGTGACTTTTGCAGATGATAGCAATAAAGGAGGAGTTCTCGCCAGTGCAGGTACTTCTGTGGGGACCCGGACGCTAATCAAGTTCTTAATCATAATTGGGACTAATTAATCAATTAAAACAGGGTCTAAAATTTTTTTTTTTTAAAATGCGGAACGTAGTGAAATCAAACTATATATACATATCAGTATATAAAATACAAGTCCTGTATTACAACACATTTATTCAAACTAGGGTTTGACAACTACTATCAAGTGTGCAACCCTATCTCTAGTCCAAGTCCGGTGCCACCACTCTAATCACGATCTCTCTCTTCATCTCCTGGACCCTGATCCTGTCCCACCTGTTGTCAAGTACACATACAGACAAGACAACAGTCGGATAAACCGGTGAGAATATACTGCCAGTATAAATCAACGAAACATGCAATCATATAAACAATATAGAGCATGTAATCAGGTAACAGATATATGTAACAAAGTCTGAAACATAAACAATAACAAACTGTCGACATTACTCGTAGCTACATCATTCAGACTAGACTCAATCCTAGTCTAGGGATCACGATTCCAGAAGTTGGCATGCGTATATCGACTAGCAGTAATAGAAAAGACTCCAGTTCTATCCACGCCGATATAGTATCGATCAACAGTAATAGAAAAGACTCCAGTTCTATTCACATCGATACGGTATCGATTACCAGTAATAGAGGAAGCTATTATTCTATCCACATCAATATAGTACCAATTAACAGTAATAGAAGCAACTCTAATTCTATCCATATCGATATGACATCGATTAACAGTAATAGAAGAGCTACTAATCTATCCACATCGATACAATACTGATTAACAATAATAGAAAAAGCCACCATCCTATCCACATCGATAGCCAAACATCCAGTGACAGACCTTGGCACATCCGCCAATATACCATCTTATGACATCGTGCAATGTGCCCGTGGTGATCCCACCACTAACGGCACTTCTGTCATAAGACTACTCGTCTAATACCTGTAATCTATAACTCCAGAAAACAAGTATATCATCAATCAATGCAGACATCAATGCAATAAAGTAAAGTATGTGATTTAGGGAAACCCAAGTCTAAACTGACTCAAGTCCATCTCCCAATACCACATTGACTTATACCTTTCTTTCGTCGGTGTCTGGCTCAGTCGAAGTCCTGAACTCACAATCTGTCTGGTACTGACAATATCAATAATCTCATATCAATATACCAGTCAATTCCATAACAATCTGATCAATCTGGATTTAATTCAAAATCAACGGTATAACGGTACAATTCCAATATTCCCGTCAATACCAATATACCAGATAACAGTTACAATCCATAACTCATATCCAGTACAATCTATAATCAATCCATAATCTAAATCTGTCCGATATCAACCGATTATAATCAGAAATTCATAACAATTCCATAATAAGTCTATTTCTTAATCTGACTTCGATTCTACGATGTCTAACAGATCAAGAACAACATATATGAGTTCCATTCAATTCTGACAATATAATAATTTCAAGACATGTCAAAACGTAGTAAAACTTACGTCCAGTTGTAGCCTACGTTGCTAGGAACTCGGTACCAAAGTCGGATTTAAAATCAGACGGACGGATCGATCGTAAATCCAATTCTAAAATCAAGAAGCAATATTTCCTCTGAACTTTCGATTTTATTTCTTAATTTACGTTGCTGTATATATATATATATATACACACGACATGCAGCCAAGCAAGTGGCTCGTTCTTGGCAATACACGTCTCGCGCATATGCGCGACATTACCGGCGCATATGCGCGAGACCTACTGGTCTGCGCCATGTGCTCTTCGGCAGCTCGCGCATATGCGCGACGCCTTCCGCGCATATGCGCGAAGCATTCTTCGCGACTCTCGGGTGGTCTCGCGCATGTGCGCGCATATAGTCGCGCATGTGCGCGGATCCTTCTAGATGGCTCGCGCATGTGCGCGCGTCCACTCCGCGCATGTGAGCCAACGCCACTGCATATTCCGCGCATGTGCGCGCGTCCTTGTCGCGCATGTGCGCCGATGCTACTGCCCTAGCACATATTTTTCACACATTATCTCAATTTGTGTCCGGATTAATCCTTTCGTAATCATATCAAATTATAAATCAATAATTACAGATTACTAGGATTAAATTTCCGGGCATTACATTTCTCCCCCCCTAAGATACGATTTCGTCCTCGAAATCATCGATAATCAAATCATATCATTAAGAAGGACTGTAATTACAGGCGAGTACGTATTTACATCAGTAAAATAATGCTGGGAATTCCTGTCTCATATCAGATTCAGTCTCCCACGTAGCTTCTTCAACACCATGACGAGTCCATTGTACTTTCACCAACGGAATCATCTTCGTTCTGAGCTGTTTCTCTTTACGATCTATAATCCGGATCGGTTTCTCAACATAACTCAATGTCTCATCCAGCTCAGTCTCGTCTAGTTGAATCACGTGAGAATCATCAGGGAGATATTTCCGCAGCATCGATACATGAAAAACATCATGTATTCCAGATAATGAAGGCGTCAAGGCGAGTCGATAGGCACGATCTCCTATCTTTTCTAGAATTTCATACGGACCAACGTATCGTGGAGACAGTTTCCCTTTCTTGCCAAATCTGACAACTCCTCTGAAAGGCGAAATTTTCAAAAATACTCGGTCTCCAGCCTCAAATACCAACGGTCTACGTCGAAGGTTGGCATATTTGGCTTGTCTATCCTGGGCTGCCTTCATTTTCTTCTGAATCAATTTTAATTTTTCAGTCATATCTCTGATCATATCCGGTCCAGTCTCAGGAACTTCAGAGATATCATCCCAATATAATGGGGATCTGCACTTCTTCCCGTACAACGCTTCAAATGGTGCCATCTCAATACTCGTTTGATAGCTATTGTTGTACGAAAACTCACAAAGAGGCAATGCATCTTGCCATCCAGTGCTAAAATCCTAGCACTACTGCTCTCAGCATATCTTCCAATGTCTGAATCGTCCGTTCTGACTGCCCGTCAGTCTGGGGATGATATGCGGTACTCAGATGTAACTTCGTACCTAGAGCTTGCTGCAAACTTTGCCAGAAGTGCGAAGTAAACCGAGGATCACGGTCTGAAACAATCGACTTTGGCACTCCATGCAATCTAACCACTTCCTTGACATAGATATCGGCCATCTGGTCATATCTATACGTCATTTTGTATGGAATAAAACATGCTGATTTGGTCAATCGATCAATTACTACCCAAATCGCATCATAACCTTTGGAGGATCTCGGCAATTGAGTCACAAAATCCATGAAAATGTGATCCCATTTCCATTCAGGAATGGACAAACTTTGTAACAATCCTCCTGGTTTCTTTCTTTCAGCTTTCACTTGTTGGCAATTGAGACACTTTGATACAAATGTAGCAATGTCCGCTTTCATTTGTTTCCACCAATACTGTGTCTTTAAATCATTATACATTTTCCTGCCACCAGGATGAATGCTAAAACGACTGTTGTGCGCCTCTGTCAGTATTTGCTGTCTCAAATCCGAAACATTCGGCACAATAAGACGACTATTCACATACAAAATACCATTTTGAACCTGGTATTCCGATCGATGTCCAGCTCTAACCATTGCAATCGAATTCTGTACATTCTGATCAACTTTCTGAGCTGCTTTAATTCTCAAACTTAGCTCTGGTTCCGCTTGAATAGCACATAATCTCAGAGGCTGACGATCTGTCTCAAATATTAATCCAGACAAACAACAGTCTTCAATCAAATTCGATACACCAATCGTCGATAAGGATAGTGCACATACCTTTCGACTTAGTGCATCAGCTGCTGCATTTGACTTTCCCGGATAGTATTTAATCTCACAATCAAAGTCTTTCAATAAATCTAGCCATCTCCGCTGTCTCATATTCAACTCTGATTGCGAAAACAGATATTTCAAGCTTTTGTGATCAGAATAAATCTCGAATTTCTCACCGTACAGATAATGTCGCCATATCTTCAGTGCAAAGACTATGGCTGCCAATTCAAGATCATGAATTGTGTAACGAGTTTCATGGGGTTTCAGCTGTCTCGAGGCATAAGCAATCACATGCCCCTGCTGCATCAAAACACAACCCAATCCTCGGTGAGATGCATCACAGTAAACAACAAATCCACCAGTGCCTGAAGGAATCGTCAACACAGGCGCACTGGTCAGTCTCTTCTTCAGTTCCAGAAAACTAGTCTCACAGTCTTCAGACCAGTTAAATGGAGCATTCTTCTGAGTTAACTGTGTAATAGGCTTGGCAATACTCGAAAAATCTTGGATAAAACGTCGGTAATACCCTGCCAAACCCATAAAACTACGAATTTCTGGCACAGATGTAGGTCTTGGCCAAGAAATCACTGCCTCAACCTTACTGGGATCAACTGATATACCATCTCCGGATATAATATGACCCAGAAATATCACCTGTTTCAACCAAAACTCGCATTTCGACAATTTCGCATATAGTTTCTCCGTCCTCAAAGTTCGCAACACAGTCCTCAGATGATCAGCATGCTCAATCATATTCTTTGAATAAATCAAGATATCATCAATGAATATGATAACAAAATCATCCAAATATTTCTGAAAGACGCGGTTCATCAATCCCATAAACACCGCCGGTGCATTCGTTAGCCCACAAGGCATGAAAATGAACTCATAGTGTCCATACCTGGTTCTGAAAGCTGTCTTTGAGATATCGAAATCCTTGACTCTCAATTGATGGTATCCAGATCTCAAGTCGATCTTGGAATACACAGATGAACCCTGCAACTGATCAAACAGATCATCAATATGAGGCAATGGATATTTATTCTTTACCGTTGCCTTATTCAGTTGCCGGTAGTCGATACAAAGTCTCATCGACCCGTCCTTCTTTCTCACGAACAGTACTGGAGCACCCCAAGGAGATACACTCGGTCTGATATATCCCTTGGCCAGTAAATCCTCCAACTGTTCCTTCAACTCTTTTAATTCTATCGGTGCCATCCGGTATGGAGCTCTCGAAATTGGAACTGTTCCTGGCATCAACTCTATGCTGAAGTCTATCTCTCGAATCGGAGGTAATCCAGGAATCTCGTCTGGAAAGACATCAACAAATTCACACACCACTGGCAAGTCCGCCAATGATGGGCTCTTTTTCAGTAAATCAACTGAATAAACCAGGAATCCATCCGCTCCTTTCTGCAATAATCGCGTCATATTTATTGCAGATATCAAAGGAATTCTGGCACGAGAACCCTTACCATAAAATTTCCACTCTTCAGCCATTTCAGGTCTGAAGCGTACAATCTTGTGGAAACAATCAACTGTAACTCTATACTTGGTTAATGTATCAATACCAATAATACAATCAAAGTCAGATATCCCAAGTACAATACAGTCTAATTCAATCTTATGCTCATCGTACTGAAGTATACAAGGTTTCACAGATTTCACTGACATCCAACCTGTCCCTAACGGAGAAGAGACAGACACTACAGTAGCTAAAGATTCAACAGGCAATGCATGTATCAATGCAAATCTCTCGGAAATAAATGTATGTGATGCACCAGTATCAATCAATACATATGCAGGATAACCAGAAATAAAACAGTTACCTGCCACGACATCATCAGGTGCATCCTGAGCTTGCTCCTCAGTCAAAGCAAACAATCGGGCCTGCTGTCTAGGAGGCTGGCTCGCTGTCTGGCCCCCTCCTGGCCTCTTCTGTGACAGAGTAGACGGTGCTGGCTGAAAGGAATGCACGGCAGAGGGTCGTCTCCCTGTCTGAGCAACTGATCCAGATGACTCAGCTGCATGTGATCCCTGTGCACCTCTCTGTGGACACACTCGAGCAAAGTGTCCATGCTGCTTACAAATGCGGCAGTTGCCGAACACTCCTCTGCACTGCTCTGTGGAATGCCTCCCTCCACAGGTGCTACAGTATGGTCCTGTATAACTCTGACCCTGACTAGTCTGTCTAGAGCCACTCGAACTAGAGGAGCTACTCCCAGCTTTCTTGAATTTCTTCCCCTTAGCCTTCAGGAAGTCTTTCTTCCCACTTCCACCGCCACTTTCAAATCGAGGAAATGGTGGAGGCATCTGTGAACTCGGTACTGAAGGCACAAACGAAGCCTCTTTCTGTCTTATCAATCCGACTTCAGCTCCCTTGGCTCGATTCAGTGCATCAGTGAAATTGTTTGGCCTTCCGGTATTCACCAAGGTAAATATTTCAGGATTCAGACCATTTATGAACTGGTCTGCAACGGCCTCATCACTCCCAGCCACATGAGGGGCAAATCGAAGCAGAGTGGAGAACTTAGCCACATAATCCTCAATGTTTAACTGGACCTGTCTCAAGTTTGCAAACTCGGCTCCTTTGTCCTTCCTATATGAAACTGGAAAGAACCGTAGATAAAATTCAGTCTTAAACACGTTCCAGGTAATGGCCGTACCTCGTAATTCCAAAGCCCGTTTTGTCGTGTTCCACCAGTGTTTAGCCACGTCATGCATCTGGTGTCCGATCAGTTTCACCCTCTTTTCCTCAGTATATTCCAACGATTCGAATAACGATTCAATATCGTCCAACCAACTTTCACATTCCATGGAATTCTCCGTCCCTTTCAAAGTCGGTGGATGGAATGACTGAAATCTTTTCAACAATTGCTCCATTGGAGTAGGGGTCACATCCATAGGAGGATTCGATGTACTTCCCTGTTCTGGTATCCTTCTCGGAGGCATATCTGATAATCGAAGAGCTTAGTAATTCCAATTACCACTTACCAGTTTCAATCCTCCTCGGATCATCTTACAGCTGATCCATTCCAATAATATACAATACCATATCAATATCAGATAATTCAGGTAGCATATATTAAAACAGGAATCATGCTAGCAATCAAAACAGGAAAGAAAATCAATCTACCCCGCTCACTAGCTTCTATCTCAGTCTAAAGGATCTATCGCTCTGATACCACCTGTTGTGGGGACCCGACGCTAATCAAGTTCTTAATCATAATTGGGACTAATTAATCAAGTAAAACAGGGTCTAAATATTTTTTTTTAAAATGCGGAACGTAGTGAAATCAAACTATATATACATATCAGTATATAAAATACAAGTCCTGTATTACAACACATTTATTCAAACTAGGGTTTGACAACTACTATCAAGTGTTCAACCCTATCTCTAGTCCAAGTCCGGTGCCACCACTCTAATCACGATCTCTCTCTTCATCTCCTGGACCCTGATCCTGTCCCACCTGTTGTCAAGTACACATACAGACAAGACAACAGCCGGATAAACCGGTGAGAATATACTCCCAGTATAAATCAACGAAACATGCAATCATATAAACAATATAAAGCATGTAATCAGGTAAAAAATATATGTAACAAAGTCTGAAACATAAACAATGACAAACTGTCGACATTACTCGTAGCTACATCATTCAGACTAGACTCAATCCTAGTCTAGGGATCCCGATTCCAGAAGTTGGCATGCGTATATCGACTAGCAGTAATAGAAAAGACTCCAGTTCTATCCACGCCGATATAGTATCGATCAACAGTAATAGAAAAGACTCCAGTTCAATTCACATCGATACGGTATCGATTACCAGTAATAGAGGAAGCTTTTATTCGATCCACATCAATATAGTACCGATTAACAGTAATAGAAGCAACTCTAATTCTATCCACATCGATATGACATCGATTAACAGTAATAGAAGAGCTACTAATCTATCCACATCGATACAATACTGATTAACAGTAATAGAAAAAGCCACCATCCTATCCACATCGATAGCCAAACATCCAGTGACAGACCTTGGCACATCCGCCAATATACCATCTTATGACATCGTGCAATGTGCCCGTGGTGATCCCACCACTAACGGCACTTCTGTCATAAGACTACTCGTCTAATACCTGTAATCTATAACTCCAGAAAACAAGTATATCATCAATCAATGCAGACATCAATGCAATAAAGTAAAGTATGTGATTTAGGGAAACCCAAGTCTAAACTGACTCAAGTCCATCTCCCAATACCACATTGACTTATACCTTTCTTTCGTCGGTGTCTGGCTCAGTCGAAGTCCTGAACTCACAATCTGACTGGTACTGACAATATCAATAATCTCATATCAATATACCAGTCAATTCCATAACAATCTGATCAATTTGGATTTAATTCAAAATCAACGGTATAACGGTACAATTCCAATATTCCCGTCAATACCAATATACCATATAACAGTTACAATCCATAACTCATATCCAGTACAATCTATAATCAATCCATAATCTAAATCTGTCCGATATCAACCGATTATAATCAGAAATTCATAACAATTCCATAATCAGTCTATTTCTTCATCTGACTTCGATTCTACGATGTCTAACAGATCAAGAACAACATATATGTGTTCCATTCAATTCTGACAATATCATAATTTCAAGACATGTCAAAACGTAGTAAAACTTACGTCCAGTTGTAGCCTACGTTGCTAGGAACTCGGTACCGAAGTCGGATTTAATATCAGACGGACGGATCGATCGTAAATCCAATTCTAAAATCAAGAAGCAATATTTCCTCTGAACTTTCGATTTTATTTCTTAATTTACGTTGCTGTATATATATATATATATATATATATATATATATATATATATATATACACACGACATGCAGCCAAGCAAGTGGCTCGTTCTTAGCAATACACGTCTCGCGCATATGCGCGACATTACCGGCGCATATGCGCGAGACCTACTGGTCTGCGCCATGTGCTCTTCGGCAGCTCGCGCATATGCGCGACGCCTTCCGCGCATATGCGCGAAGCATTCTTCGCGACTCTCGGTTGGTCTCGCGCATGTGCGCGGATCCTTCTGGATGGCTCGCGCATGTGCGCCAACGCCACTGCATATTCCGCGCATGTGCGCGCATCCTTGTCGCGCATGTGCGCCGATGCTACTGCCCTAGCACATATTTTTCACACGTTATCTCAATTCGTGTCCCGATTAATCTTTTTGTAATCATATCAAATTATAAATCAATAATTACAGATTACTAGGATTAAATTTCCGGGCATTACAACTTCGCTGGTCCTTCTTTTTATTTCTTGTCTTGAGGCTGAGAGATTGCTATGTAGAGGTTGCGATGGGTTTCTTGCTTCTCTTGTGGATGTGGATGGTATGGTTAAGTTGAATATTGATGATATTGATGTTGTGAGGGAGTTTGCCGATGTGTTTGAGGATGATGTTCCGGGTTTGCCGCCGGACAGAGATGTTGAGTTCGTGATTGATCTAGCTCCAGGTACGGTTCCTATTTCTAAGGCTCCGTATAGGATGGCCCCTACCGAGATGAAGGAGTTGAAGGCGCAGTTGCAGGATCTTTTGGACAAGGGTTTTATTCGTCCGAGTTCTTCGCCTTGGGGAGCTCCGGTTCTATTTGTTAAGAAGAAAGATGGGTCGTTGCGGCTGTGTATCGACTACAGAGAGCTCAACAAAGTGACTGTCAAGAACAAGTATCCGTTGCCACGGATAGATGATCTATTTGACCAACTTCATGGTGCTACTGTATTTTCGAAGATTGATCTTCGGTCTGGCTACTATCAGTTGAAGGTTAGGGAGTCCGATATCCTTAAGACAGCGTTCAGGGCCAAGTATGGTCACTACGAGTTTCTTGTGATGTCTTTTGGTCTGACCAATGCCCCTTCAGTCTTCATGGACCTGATGAACCGTGTGTTCAAGCCTTATCTGGATAGCTTCGTCATTGTCTTCATCGACGATATCTTGATCTATTCCAAGACCAGAGAGCTTCATGCAGAGCATCTCAGAGTTGTTCTTCAGTTGTTGAGAGAGAGGAGGCTGTTTGCCAAGTTGAAGAAGTGCGAGTTTTGGTTGGATCAGATTTCTTTTCTAGGCCATGTCGTTTCGAAGGATGGTATTGCAGTTGATCCGATGAAGATTGAGGCGATTCAGAAGTGGCCTATTCCTACCACTGTTTCTGAGGTACGCAGTTTCCTTGGTTTGGCGGGTTATTATCGTCGTTTCATTTCAGATTTTTCCAAGATTGCCCTGCCATTGTCCAATCTGACGAGGAAGACTGTGAAGTTCGAGTGGTCCTTTGATTGCCAGAGTGCATTTCAAGAGTTGAAGGATAGATTGACGACAGCTCCTGTTCTTTCATTGCCTAGTGGTTCAGAGGATTTTGTTGTCTTTACCGATGCGTCGAAGAAAGGCCTTGGTGCAGTGCTGATGCAGCGAGGTAAGGTCATTGCTTATGCTTCTCCCCAGTTGAAGGGTTATGAGAGGAATTATCCGACGCATGATTTAGAGCTGGCAGCTGTGGTTTTCGCCTTGAAGATTTGGAGACATTATTTGTATGGCGAAAAGTGTGAGATCTTCACAGACCACAATAGTTTGAAGTATTTGTTTTCTCAGAAAGAGCTCAACATGCGGTAGAGGAGGTGGTTAGAGCTTGTCAAGGACTACGATGTGACTATCAGTTATCACCCAGGGAAGGCGAATGTTGTGGCTGATGCGTTGAGCCGCAAGTCAAGTGCTTCTTTGAGTTCTTTGATTCAGAGGCCTTTGTTGATGGACTTGCAGAGAGAGGAGATTGATTTGGTGATTCCAGGGACCATTGCTCGTCTATCAGCGTTGGTTATTCGGGCTACATTGACGGACAGGATCCGTAGAGAGCAGACTGACGATGTTCAGTTGACAGAGTTGAGAGCTTGAGCTGAGGAGAGGGGTAACTCAAAGTTTGGAGTGAATGGTGATGGTTTGGTGACTTTGAGAGGCCGTATTTGTGTCCCTATTGGCGATGATATTCGGCGAGACATTCTGACAGAGGCTCATACCGCGCCATATTCGATTCATCCAGGCAGTACGAAGATGTATCAGGATCTTCGTCGACTCTATTGGTGGACAGGTATAAAGAAAGATGTTGCTTTGTTCATTTCTCAGTGCCTTACTTGTCAGCAGGTGAAGATTGAGCACCAGAGACCTGCTGGGACATTGTTGTCATTGTTGATTCCTCAGTGGAACTGGGAGCATATTACGATGGATTTCGTGACTGGTCTTCCCAGAGTGCAGAGAGGTTTCAATTCTATTTGAGTTATCGTTGATCGATTGACCAAGTCAGCGCACTTTCTTCCAGTCAAGACGACGTACTCCATGAATCAGTATGCCGAGGATTACAAAGCAGAGATTGTTAGACTTCATGGTGTGCTTGTGTCGATTGTGTCTGATCATGACCCCAGGTTTACTTCAGAGTTTTGGAAGAGTTTGCACAGAGCTATGGGTTCGCGGTTAGCGTTTAGTAGAGCATATCACCCTCAGAGCGACGGTCAGTCAGAGAGAGTCATTCAGATTCTCGAGGATATGCTCAGAGCTTGTACTATTGATTATCCAGGAAGCTGGGATTCTAAGTTGCCTTTGGTCGAGTTCACGTACAATAACAGTTACCAGGCGACGATTGGCATGGCACCGTATGAGGCACTTTATGGCAGGAAGTGCAGATCGCCCTTGTATTGGGATGAGGTTGGTGAGAGGAAGATGTTGGGTCCCGAGTTGGTCCAACAGACTGCTGATGTTGTTGCTGTGATTCGAGAGAGGATGAAGACAGCGCAATCGAGACAGAAGAGCTATGCAGATGTTCGTCGTAGGCCGTTGCAGTTTGATGTCGGCGATCATATGTTCTTAAAGATTGCACCTCTCAAAGGTGTGATGAGGTTTGGCAAGAAGGGTAAGCTGAGTCCGAGGTTTATTGGTCCATTTGAGATATTGGACAGAGTTGGTGATCGAGCCTACAGATTAGCCCTACCGTCAGATCTTGACAGAGTTCACAATGTGTTTCACGTATCGATGCTCAGGAAGTATATTGCGAATCCTTCCCATGTTCTTCACCACGAGCCATTGGACTTGACGCCGAATTTGACGTACCAAGAGATTCCGGTCCAGATTTTGGATCGCACAGTCAGAGTATTGAGGAACAAAGAGATCGACATCGTTAAAGTCCTTTGGAGGAATCATTTGATCGAAGGGGCTACGTGGGAACCAGAGGATGAGATGAGAGAGAGATATCCTGAGTTGTTCGTGCAGTGACGTCAATTTCGCGGGCGAAATTCCTCTAAGGAGGGGAGATTGTAATAGCCGAGCCGGTGTACGGTACGGTTTAAGTTTTATGTGTTTATTGGGTTTTATGATTTAGATGATTTGAGTTGTGTTATGGGTTATAGTTTAGTTGGTATTATTGTTGGTGACTTGGTTGATGTGTTAGTTGTTGGTAGTTGCGTTGTTTCAGTGTTTTGGATCGATTCTTGTTTCTTTGGATTGTTTCTTGGCCGAGAGGATACCGCACCCGCACTCTTGCAAGGACCGCAACCGCGGTCACTATTGTTGGATTTTGTTGGTTTTGCCGTGGCATCACCGCACCCGCGGCAGTGCAAGGACCGCACCTGCGGTCAGACCGCACCCGCGGTATTTGCAGGACCGCACCCGCGGTCATCGAGTTCAGGGAATTGTTTGTTGTGCCGTGAGCTAGGCGCACCCACGGTGCTTGTTGTAGCGCACCCGCGGTCATGTAATAATCGAGGTATGGCCGAGATTTAAGTGAGTTGTTGGCTTTACTTTCCTCATTTCTCCCTTCTCCATTTCGACTTTTCTCTCTAAGCTTAGGGTTTTCTTCCATTTCTTTTGCTTCCTACCTTTGATTCTTGGATCTAGTTCGATTTTCGACTTGAGATCGTGGTTCTCCTTGGTGCTAGGAAGCTAAGGTAAGCTTTTGGTGCGATTGTTTTAAGGTTTTGAGTTAGGGGTTGATTTGGGTTCGATGTTTTGATGGTTTAATGGATTATTTAGCTTGGATTTTTGGATATAGAGTTGATAATGGTGTTGTTTATGGATTATTGTTGTAGGTGGTGTACCAAGATTTATATCAAGGTGTTATTGTGGTTTGTAAGTGGAATTTCATCCCTTTGCTCACATGATGTTATATGTATTGTATTTCAAAGGTTTCGAAGTGTTATTCCCTTCAATTGATTCATTGTTATGTATTGATTCCATTGATTATCTATTGGAGGCATTGTATGTCTCATTTATTGAAAAGGGAATACAAGAGAAAACATAGTTTCCAAAGTGACGGTTTAAATGCTTCAGAGAATTCAAATGTTTTATTGGATTGATTGAATCATAGTCAGAGCATTGCATGCAATTAGTTGATCAACGCCCATAGGCTTATATCCCTCAGAGTTATCGGTTTTTAATCGATTTGGGATACGAGCACCACAGTCAGAGATACTATTGATATCAATCCAACCAGAGAAAAGAGAATACCATCTTATTGCTATGCTATTGCTATGTTATTGCTACAGTATTCATGTTTCAGAGTTGATGGTATTTATGATTTCAAAGTCATGTTTTACAGAGTATACTATGTATCATTGTTATGTAAGAGTTCTACTTGCTGAGTTTTTATACTCATTTCAGTTATTTTCATGTGATGCAGATAAGAGTGACGGACCAGGACGTTGACTGTGGATAGGGGTCATATGCATACACCGTTGGAAGGAATATTATTTTGTTATCATTTTGGGACATGATCATAGAAATGATTGTTTTGTATATTGTATATCATTTGAATGATCATGTATTTATTTTGAAAACATTTTTATGAAATGTATTTTGAAACTCCTTCCATATTTTAAAGAAAATTTTATTTCCGCTGTGTATTTTATTGTTACGGGTCAGGGTGTCACACCGCATGTGACACCCTGACCCGTTACAATTAAAATACAGCGGAATTTAAAATTTTCTTTCAAATGGAAGGAGTTTCAAAATACATTTCATAAAATGTTTACAAAATAGCAATACATGATCATTTAAATGACATAACAAAAATACAAAATATCATTCCTATGATCATGCCAAAATCTTCCTTCCAACGGTATATGCATATGACCCCTATCCACAATCAACGTCCAGGGCCTCCACTATGATCTGCATCACATGAATAAACTGAAATGAGAATAAATCTCAGCAAGTGGAACTCTAACATAGCAATGATACATAGTATACTCTGTAAAACATGGCTTTGAAATCATAAATACCATCAACTCTGAAAGATGAATAACGTAGCAATAACTGTAGCAATAGCATAGCAATAAGATGGTATTCTCTTTTCTCTGGTTGGATTGATATCAATAGTATCTCTGCTCTGGGGTGCTCGTATCCCTATCGATATAAACCGATAACTCTGAGGGATATAAGCCTATGGTCGATGATCATCTAATTGCATGCAATGCTCTGACTATGATTAATCAATCCAATAAAAACATTTGAACTCTGAAACATTTAAAGCCGTCGTTTCGCAATCTCTATCTTTTCTCTTGTATTCCCTTTTTAACAATAGTGAGACATACAATGCCTACTGTAGTGACCCGTTCCAGAATCACCTACTAGGCAAGAACTAAGCATGCAATTAACCTAATTAACAATAATCAGAGATAACAGCGGAAATAGTCAACAAAAATAATGGTTATACAACCCAATCGAATCAAAACAATACCGATAAACTAAACCAACCAGCTACTCAACGTCCTCCTCCTGCTCCTCCTGAGCTGTCCAACCTGAGGCCTGCCCCGTGGGAATGGGGTGTCCAAGAATAAACAAAACCGAGGACGTGAGCGATAAGAACGCCCAGTACAAAAGTATGAGTATACAGCCCTATATGAAATGCACATGCTATGATCATGATACCGGGGTAGTCAAGAAACAGGAGTCACAAAAGGATCTCAACAATGCTCAGTCTAGAGGCGCCAAGTGGATAGTGCCGCGCGGTACACCTCTGGGTCACTGCATCCACTACAAGACAGACGTGGACCTAAAATGTCCCGGACCACCGAAGCCCTCCCGACCCGTCGGCCACTGTGTACTCTCGGTGTCCATGCGTCCACAAGACAGGGCTGAGCGGCCCCACAAGATATAGCTTATCTCGAAAGAGATACAGCTCAACAGTAAAGGCTATCTCGAAGGAGGTACGGCTCAACGTGAAATGCAACGTGCAGTAATAAACGTGACATAATAGCATGCATCATATGACATATATCAATGCACCACATAATCATGCAACACATATAAGAATGTATACTCAACCAGGATATCTCGGATAGTACTTTCGTACCTCTATCACAGCAAGCCTAGCCTTACGCAACACCGCTAATCAGGTCTAGAACAAGCCTACGCATCAAAAGCACCCAATGAACAATACTACCATGCTAGACTAGCAAAACCAGCACTCCTTAGTACTACCAAAGGTTTAGGGTTTACCTTCGTCCGTCGACAGCCCTTTGATGTCGATTGCCTCGTAACTCAGGCGCCGCTACGCTACTACTCCTGGCAGCTCTTGGCTATCGCTCGACCAACAACTAACCCTAGAAACCTTCCAAACTCTCCAAAATGAGAGAAAACTCAAGAAATTGGCAAGTCAAAAATGAGAAATCCGAGCACTATTTATAGGCCATGTTCGGATCCTCCGAACACACTTCGGAACGTCCGAACTGCTACGTGTCCATTGGCTACCTACAATAGATAATCAATACATAACAATGGATCAATGGAAGGGAATAACACTTTGAAATCTTTAAAACACAATACATATAATATCATGTGAGCAAAGGGATGAAATTCCACTTACAAACCAATAGAACACCTCCAAACTAACTCTTGGTACACCACCTACAACAATAATCCATAAATAACACCAATATCAACTCTATATCCACAAATACAAGTCAAATAATCCATTAACCAACTCAAACATCAAGCTCAAGTCAACCCTTAACTCAAAACCTTAATAGAATCGCACCAAAAACTTACCTAAGCTTCCTTATACCACGGAGAACGTCGATCTCAAGTCGAATCGTCGAAAAGAAGCTTGGATTGAAGATAGGGAACAAAAGAAATGGATGAAAACCCTTGCAATGGAGAGAAAAATCGGAAATGAAGAAGGAGATAAGGTATGGTATGGCCAACAACTCCCAAAAAGCAACTAAATATCTCGCCCATACTTACACCGCGGGTGCGGTCACACAAGCACCGCGGGTGCGCTAAGCTCACGGCACAACAAAATAAATCCCATGCACGATGACCGCGGGTGCGGTGCTGCAATTACCGCGGGTGCGGTCTCACCGCGGGTGCGGTGCTTACACTGCCGCGGGTGCGGTGATGCCATGGCCTTCCAAATCCAAAATGATGAACAGTACACCGCGGGGGCACTCCTCTAAGAGCGCGGGTGCACTCTAGCTTCGGCAATGAACAGTACTCAACCAACTAAAATCGAACTGAAACACTGAAACGAACAACCAACAACATCTAATACCTCAAGATAACAATAACCAATAATACTATGGCCCAAAACACAACTCTAAACATCTAAATCATAACCCAAATAACAAGTAAAGCTTAAACCGTACCGTACACCGGGCTCGGCTATTACAATCTCCCCTCCTTAGAGGAATTTCATCCTCGAAATTGACGTCACTGCACGAACAACTCAGGATACTTCTCTCTCATCTCAATCTCTGGTTCCCACGTAGCCTCCTCGATCAAATGGTTCCTCCAAAGGACTTTAACGATGCCGATCTCTTTGCTCCTCAATACTCTAACTGTGCAATCCAAAATCTGGACCGGAATCTCTTGGTAAGTCAAATTCGGCGTCAAGTCCAATGGCTCGTGGCGAAGAATATGGGAAGGATCTGCAATATACTTCCTGAGCATCGATACGTGAAAAACATTATGGACTCTATCAAGATCGGGCGGTAGGGCTAATCTGTAGGCTCGGTCACCAACTCTGTCCAAGATCTCAAAAGGACCAATGAACCTCGGACTCAGCTTGCCCTTCTTGCCAAATCTCATCACACCCTTGAGAGGTGCAATCTTCAGAAATACATGATCGCCAACCTCAAACTGCAAAGGTCTGCGACGAACATCTGCGTAGCTCTTCTGCCTCGACTGAGCAGTCTTCATCCTCTCTCTGATAACTGCAACAACATCGGCAGTCTGCTGGACCAACTCGGGACCCAACATCTTCCTCTCGCCAACCTCATCCCAAAACAAAGGAGATCTACACTTCCTGCCATAAAGAGCCTCATACGGTGCCATCCCAATCGACGCCTGGTAGCTATTGTTGTACGTGAACTCCACAAGTGGCAATTTAGAATCCCAGCTACCAGAATAATCAATAGTACAAGCTCTGAGCATATCCTCAAGAATCTGAATGACTCTCTCTGACTGACCGTCGCTCTGAGGATGATAAGCTGTACTGAAAGCTAATCGAGAACCCATAGCTCTATGCAGACTCTTCCAAAACTCGGAGGTAAACCTGGGGTCACGAGCAGACACAATCGACACGGGCACACCATGAAGTCTAACAATCTCTGCAATGTACTCCTCGGCATACTGGTTCATGGAGTACGTCGTCTTGACTGGAAGAAAATGAGCTGACTTGGTCAATCTATCATCGATAACCCAAATGGAATTGAAACCTCTCTGCGTCCTGGGCAGACCAGTCACGAAATCCATAGTGATATGCTCCCAATTCCACTGAGGAATCGGCAAAGAAAGCAATGTCCCAGCAGGTCTCTGATGCTCAATCTTCACCTGTTGACAAGTAAGGCACTGAGAAATGAACAAAGCAATATCTCTCTTCATACCTGGTCACCAATAGAGCCGACGAAGATCCTGATACATCTTCGTGCTGCCTGGATGAATAGAATATGGCGCGGTATGAGCCTCTGTCAAGACGTCTCTACGAATATCGTCGCCAGTAGGAACACAAATACGGCCTCTGAAAGTCACCAAACCATCACCATTCAAACCAAACTCTGAATTTCCTCTAACCTCAGCTCTAGCTCTCTACTCTGTCAACTGAACATCAGTCGACTGCTCTCTACGGATCCTGTCCGTCAAAGTAGTTCGAATAACTAACGCTGAAAGACGAGCAATGGTACCTGGAATCACCAGATCAATCTCCTCTCTCTGCAAATCCATCAACAATGGCCTCTGAATCAAAGAACTCAATGAAGCACTCGACTTGCGGCTCAAAGCATCAGCTACAACATTCGCTTTTCCCGGATGGTAACTGATAGTCACATCATAATCCTTGACAAGCTCTAACCACCTCCTCTGTCGCATGTTGAGCTCTTTCTGGGAAAACAGATACTTCAAGCTCTTGTGGTCTGTGAAGATCTCACACTTTTCGCCATACAGATAATGCCTCCAAATCTTCAGGGCGAAGACCACAGCTGCTAGCTCCAAATCGTGCGTCGGATAATTCTTCTCATAGTCTTTCAACTGGCGAGAAGCATAGGCAATGACCTTACCTCGCTGCATCAACACTGCACCAAGGCCTCTCTTCGACGCATCGGTATAGACCACAAAATCCTCGGAACCACTAGGCAAAGAAAGAACAGGAGCTGTCGTCAACCTGCCCTTCAACTCCTGAAATGCACGCTGGCAATCGATAGACCACTCGAACTTCACAGTCTTCCTCGTCAGATTGGACAATGGCAGGGCAATCTTGGAGAAATCTGAAATGAAACGACGATAATAACCCGCCAAACCAAGGAAACTGCGTACCTCTGAAACAGTGGTAGGAATAGGCCAACTCTGAATCGCCTCTATCTTCAACGGATCAACAGCAATGCCATCCCTCGAAACAACATGGCCTAGGAAAGAAATCTGATCCAGCCAAAACTCACACTTCTTCAGCTTGGCAAACAACCTCTTCTCTCGCAACAACTGAAGAACCACTCTAAGATGCTCTGCATGAAGCTCTCTGGTCTTGGAATAGATCAAATATCATCGATGAAGACAATGACAAAGCTATCCAGATAAGACTTGAACACACGGTTCATCAGATCCATAAAGACTGAAGGGGCATTGGTCAAACCAAAAGACATAACCATAAACTCATAGTGACCGTACCTGGTCCGGAACGCTGTCTTAGGGATATCGGACTCCCTAACCTTAAACTGATAGTAGCCAGACCGAAGATCAATCTTCGAGAATACAGTAGCACCATGGAGCTGATCAAACAGATCATCTATCCGAGGCAACGGATACTTGTTCTTGATAGTCACTTTGTTAAGCTCCCTGTAGTCGATACACAGTCGCAAAGAACCATCCTTCTTCTTGACAAACAGAACCGGAGCTCCCCAAGGCGAAGAACTCGGACGAATAAAACCCTTGTCTAAAAGATCCTGCAACTGAATCTTCAACTCCTTCATCTCAGTAGGGGCCATCCTATACGGAGCCTTAGAAATAGGAACCGTACCTGGAGCTAAATCGATCACAAACTCAACGTCTCTATCCGGCGGCAAACCCGGAACATCATCCTCAAACACATCAGCAAACTCCCTCACAACATCGATATCATCTACATTCAACTTAATCAGTCTATCAACATCCACAATAGAAACCAGAAATACATCACAACCTCTACACATCAACCTCTCAGCCTCAAGACAAGAAATAAAAGGAAGGACCAGCGAAGTACCTGAGCTGGCGAGAACTCCTCCCTGGCCATCATCTGCAAAAGCTACTGTCTTAGCAACACAATCGATAATTGCACGGTAAGTAGAAAGCCAATCCATGCCAAGAATAACATCGAAAGCAACCATAGGAATAACAATCAAATCAGCGAAGACAACTCGCTCCTCAATACGAACAGGGCACGCATACACAATCGATGTCGGGCACAACAAGTCCCCCGAAGGCAAAATAACACTAAGCTGAAGGGGAAGAACAGAAGGAACTATATCCAACGATCTCAAAAACAAATCAGACATAAAAGAATGAGTAGCACCAGTATCTACCAAAGTCGTAGCTACTCTGCCTGAAATCAAAATAGTACTAGAGATCAATGAAGAATCACGATTAATACCTTCCTTGGTCATCGAAAAGATACGACCCTGCACATTCCCTTGGCTCGCTCCTCTCGGACAATCTCTCGAAACGTGGCCTGCCGTGCCACAACGGTAACAAGTATGAGTGCCATATCTGCACTCTCCTCGATGATGCTTGCCACACTTAGGACAAAGTGGCTTCTCGGGATCAAATGGAACAACTGGAACTGGCGGAGGTCTAGGACTCGACTCCATCTTGCCCTTGCCCTTGAAACGATCCCTGCCCCTCTGATTAGAGCCCTGGCCTCTCTGAACAACAGCTTGGTGCCTCTCCTGCCTCTCTCTGGTGATGTCCTTCTCGTCCTGCTCGGCCAACAAAGCTTTGGACACAATTTCTTTGAAAGTCACGGCCTTGGACATGTTGATATCCCGTCGAATCTCCGCTCTAAGGCCTCGAATGAAATGAGCGCCTTTGTCTTTGTCGTTCGAAGCAATATACGGAGCAAATAGGCAACCCTCCTCAAACTTCAGAATATACTGACCGACATCCATGCTCCCTTGACGAAGCTCCAAGAACTCCGTAACCTTCCTCGCTCTAAGGGCATCTGGAAAATACTTGTCATAGAACAAGTCCGTGAACTCTGACCACTTCAGAGTCGCAACAGTAACACCAACCTTCGTCGCATTCCACCAAATGCGGGCAGCCTTAACCAACATGAAAACAGCACAACTGATGTGGGGACCCGGGCTCTAATTCTTTTCTTTGGGATTAAAACGGATCATTAATATAAAAAGTGGGTCAAATTTTTTCTTTTACATTAACTCAAATGAAAGCTAACATAAGAAGTCTCTATGTTATTCAACAACATAATATACAAACATAAGATACAAATATGTCTTGTTCCAAACCATATTCGACAACTAGTAATTAAATACAGTACATGCCAAAAGTACAACTACTAGTTCTTCTGCTATGCCCGAGATCACCACGCTATGTCCATCTCTCATCCTCTGCGTGACCCAGATCCTGCCCCACCTGTTGTTATGCACACATACAGACATAACAACAGCCGGAAAACCGGTGAGAACAAATCCCAGTATAAACATGTATACATGCATATAATAAATTAAACATGAACATGCTATCATGAATGACATCATATGCACATGCAATGCAATGCGAATCAAACCATGTCTGGACTCGACTCGACTAGAACTCTAGGGATCCCGTGTGAATAAGACGTCAATGGCTGTCACCTACCCTCCCACTCGGGGTGACTGTACGTCTTATTCCTAGATTTCGGTCATAACTGTATCAACGGCTGCAATAAGAGTAATGGCTACTCCTAAGCTGAGATACACCGAACATCTAGATAGTTGACAATGACTGTCAACGACTCTCCTATCTTAAATGCAATGAATATCAATATATAAACAAAGTATAATCATATTCATATCGGAATATCACACTGATCATACATGCTTGAATACAATTCTGAAATCAAAGCATAAACATGTTAAAAGATTGAATATAATGCTATACACAATTCATAAACATGTTACAATATATCTAATAATACTAGTATGTGATTTTGGTTGGGAAACTCAAATAATATCTTATTTGAGTTACATCTCCCCAAACAAAACATGACTTATACCTTTCGTCGTACAATATCTGTCGATGCCCAATTCTCGATGTCAAAGTCGTCGACACCAATCTGAAATAGCAATGTAATATGTGTTTCATCAATTCCTAACCCAATCCAGCCATATATTATCAATTCACTAGTACATTTCAACACCATTGACGGCATAACGGTGTATTTCTCGATACCGGTCAATCCAATTCTCACTAATCAACATTGTATCATTCTAAACTCATGATTATTCCCATAAACATAAGATAATACTCAGATCTTGTATAATCTTAGCTCTAAACATGCTGGAAAAGAGTAATAATCGCATCCAACATCCGTTATTCGATCCGGTTGCGTTTCTACGATAACAATTGTGGGGACCCGGACGCTAATCATGTTCTTAATCATCATTGGGACTAATTAATCAATTATAAAACAGGGTCTAAATTTTTTTTTTAAAATACAAAGAGGAAACGTAATGTAATTCAATTCAAATTACATATTAAACATAAACATACACATCATGTATGATCTACAAGTATTCAACTAGGTTCAACTACTACAATAAAGTAATAAAACCTATCTATGTCCAAGTCCGGAATCACCACGCTAATCTCGATCTTTCTTCACCTCTGTGACCCTGAACCTGCCCCACCTGTTGTCATGCACACATACAAACAAGACAACAGCCGGATAACTCCGGTGAGATATGAATATCCCAGTATAAACAATGTATACATGCAATCATATAAAAACATATATAAAAGCATATAATTAACATTCATAACATGTATCAAATCAGAAACATAAATCAATAACAAGTAATGAATCACACTCAGACTCAAACAACGCGTCGTCTCAGACTCGACTCAACTCTGACCTAGGGATCCCGATGTCTGGGCGAAACAGCCACAGAATTGACAACTCAGTCAAGATTTAAGCGAATCAGCCAATAGCTAGGCGAAACAGCCGATAGCTAGACGAATCAGTCAATAGATAGACGAATCAGTCAATATATAGACGAATCAGTCAATAAATAAGCGAATCAGCCAATAGCTAGGCGAAACAGCCGATAGCTAGACGAATCAGTCGGTGACTAGGCGACTCAGCCAATGACTAAACAATTCAGCAGTCCATATATGCAGTTGCTATAAATCAATAGACTACAAACATCAATCCTCAACAATTACAAATATCAATGTAATAACTAAGTATGTGATTTAGGGAGACTCGAGTCAAACCTTACTCGAGTTGTGCAATCCCAACTCAACATTAATTTATACCTTTCTTTCTGATACTCTGATTCTGTCGAAGTCTCGAACTCAAATCTGTCAATACTCAATCTGACAAGAACAATATCGAGGAGTATAATATCAATACACCACTCGAATCAAATCTGTTCTGCTCAATACTTAACCTAATTCAATATCGATGGCATAACGGTATAATATCGATATACCCAACAATACCACATCAATCTGATATTAATTCTAACATCTCATACTCGATATAATACCATTCTGATATCAATTCAACTTCCAAATTCATAACAATTCCATAATCAGTCCGTTTCGTAATCTGACTTCGATTCTATGATGTCTAACATGTCAAGAACATCATATATGACGTGTATTCAATTTCAACAACATCATAATTCCAAATCATATTAAAACGTAGTAAAACTTACGTCCAGTTGTAGCCTACGTCGATAGGAACACGATACCGTACTCGGATTCAAAATCAGACGGACGAATTTCTCGTAAATCGAATTCTAAAATCAAGAAGTAAAACTTCCCCTCAATTCTCGATTTCTGCTGATTAACGTTTGTATGCATATATATATATATATATATATATATATATATATACATAACTCGTGCATGTCATAAACCTGGCATGTTTTGGTTCTGCATGACTCGCGCTCGAGCGGTTAAAAATTACCGCTCGGGCGCGGAAGTCTCTGTCCAGATCCTCAACCGATCATCTCCTGGCGCTCGGGCGGTAATATTCTACCGCTCGAGCGCCAAACATTCTGTCCCAACAATTAAAATTGGCGCTCGGGCGGTTCTTTTCTACCGCTCGGGCGCGAGATGTTCGGCCTAACATCTTGAGATGTTCGGTTCAACATCTTGGCTTAAAATAAACCAATGCCCGGCTTCGTCATTTGAGTTCGTATAACCTCAATTACGTCAATTAATCAACGTCTGATTACAGTAATTAACTCTCGGGCATTACATTTCTCCCCCTCTTAGATCTGAGTTCGTCCTCGAACTCGCAAACAATCAATTCAGATATATCAGAATAAATGGATAACAGAGTTTAATCAGAAAACTCATCTCAATGAATCTATTCTGAAATCAATCTCACAATATTGACTATACAACATCCGTATATATCAATCAACAGCTCATAACAAATCAACACCATTAGCTGTTATCGAAGCTGTTTATCCCAATCAAGGATATATTCAATCTTCAGTCTTAAATACCAACAGTCATCGTCCGACGTGGCATATTAAGTCTATCTATTCTGAGCTGTTTTCATTTTCTTCTGAATTAGCTTCATCTTTTCAGTCATATCTCAGATCATTTCAGATTCAATCTCAGAAACCTCAGAAATACATTTCAATAAAGAAAGGATCCATATATCTTTCCGTACAACGCTTCAAAAGGAGTTATCTCAATACTCGTTTGAAAGCTGCTGTTGTACGAAAATTCACAAAATGGCAATGAATCATGTCCACTAGTGCTAAAATCTAGCACTATAGTTCCTGGATATTCTCCAGTATCCGGATAATTCGCTCTGATTATCCGTCAATCTATAGACGATAGGTGAAAGAGTTTGTGATCTATTCTGCCAAAATTACAAAATTAGCCAAAAATCATGGCATGATATCGTCAATTTAGGCATTCAGTGCAGTCTAATCACTCTTCTGATACATTCTATGGTGGCATTCTGATCTTTCTGACCACTTTTCTGACATCAATCTGTGTCATTTGGTCATGTTTGTACAGTATCTGGTACAAACTGATAGATATAGATTGAACAATCTGTCAATCTTAATCATATCCTATTACAATCTGTAAAAATGATGGTAATTTCATTACGAAGGCTATAGAAATGTACTTCCATTCCTATTTAGAACTTCACAATTCTGTAATAAATCTTCTGATTTCTGTCTTTCTATCTTTTCTGTTATCAATTTAGACATATCAGTACAATTTCTGCCAACATTTCAATACATTTCTGTTATAACTGATCTCATCTGTCTATGTCTCAACTATCTGTCCGAATACAATACAGTCTCAATCATCAGACTGAACACTGAATCCAGTACTGTAAGTTTCTGACACTATCTGTCCTTTCTGATTCGAACTATTTGACATATACAATCAGTTAATAACATAAATTAAAAAGAAAATACCTACCTGGTATTCGGCTCTGACTATCACTATCAAGCTTTGTTGTACAATTCTGACACATCTGACATCACAGAATAATCAATCTCATACAACATTCACAATCACATCTCAGTTACTCTGATCGACACTCGATTCTGATTATCGATATTGAGTTCTAAACATTCTAATCAGCTTTTTGAACTGTTAACGTTTCAAAATCAGCTCTGGTTCGGACGGTAAATATAATCTCCATTGTCTACAATCTGTCTCAAACACGTATTCAGAATAAGCATCAATATTCAATCAGATTCAAAACATGCTAAATTCATAAACCGCAACTGTCTGACAATGATGTCAACCTCAGCTGACTAATCACGGTTTAACTCAGATAAAATCAACAGATATCTCATCTTCAGATATAACACATCTTGAATACAATCTGTCGCAGTCAGGATTAAAATTTTCAACAATTTCTAATATCAGTTCAAGGATAAAATCAATCTCTCTTATGGGAATCAGATCTGAAGTCTTATCAGAGAAAAAACATTAATAAATTCCTTATCATTGGTAAATCAGCCAATGATAGACTCAACTTCAGTAAATCAACTGAATACTTAAGGAGTCATTCTGCTCCTATCTGTAATAATCGAGTCATAGCTAGTACGAATATCAAAGGAATTCTCAGTCTAGAATTCTTATTGTACAATATTCATCCCTTGTTCATCTCAGGTCTGATTCTCACCATCTTCTGGAATTAATCTATGGTAGCTCTGTACTTGATCAGCATATCAATATCAGTAATGCAGTTCCAAAATCATAGAACACCAGTACAATACAAGCTACCACACGATTTAACTCAATCTCATTCTCATTCTACTGTAGTATACAAGATCTAAGAGAAGTCGCTGATACAAGATCTTTTCCCAAAGGAAAAGAACAAATACTACAGTAATTAGGGATTCAACAGATAATGCATGCATCAATGCAAATCTTTCAGAAATAAAAGTATGTGAAGCACCGGCATCACTCAATACATATGCAGGATACTCAAACAAATCAGTTACCTGCAACATCATCATCTGGTGCTTCTTGAGCCTGCTCCTCGGTCAAAGCAAATACTCTGGCCTGCTGTCTAGGAGGCTGGCCAACTGTCTGGCGTCCTCCTGGCCTCTGCTGTGACTGAGATAGTGCTGGCTGAAATGAAGGAACTGGCAGCTGATCGTCTACTCCACTGTGCCGCTGATCCAGATGGTTCAGCTCCCTGGAATCTTTGGGAACCCCTCTGTGGACATACTCTGGCAAAATGTCCCTGTTGTTTGCAGAAGTGGCAACTACCAAGTACTCCTTGGCATTGCTCAGTGGAATGTCTCCCTCCACAATTTCCGCAGTAAACGCCGGTATAACTCTGCTGAGAACCACTGGAGCTAGAAGAACTGCCGCCAGACTTCTTAAACTGCTTTCCTCTAGCCTTCAGAAAATCTCTCCTTCCACCACTGCTACTGCCACTCTCGAATCGGGGAGGTGGTTGCGGTGGTCTCGACACTGGAGGAACAAACTCAGCTCCTCTCTGCCTTATCAGGCCCGCTTCAGCGCCCTTTGCCCTATTCATGGCATCAGCAAAGTTATTCGGTCGCCCTGTGTTCACCAATGTAAATATATCGGGATTCAAGCCATTGAGGAACTGATCGGCAACGGCTTCGTCATTTCCAGCCACATGTGGAGCAAATTTCAACAAGGTAGAGAACTTGGTCACATATTCTTCAATGTTCAGCTGACCCTGTCTCAAATTGGCAAACTCCGCCCCCTTGTCTTTTCTGTACGATATTGGGAAAAATCTCTGATAAAACTCAGTTTTAAATACATCCCAAGTAATAATCGTACCTCGCTGCTCCAAGGCCCTCTTCATTGTAACCCACCAGCTTTGTGCAACATCAAGCAACTGGTGCCCAATCAATTTAATCCGGCGCTCAACACTGTACTCCAGTGAATTAAACAGCATCTCAATGCTACCTAACCAACTCTCACACTCGACTGACGTCTCAGTACCTTTCAGAGTGGGTGGTTTGAATGACTGAAACCTCTTCAGCAAGGTTTCCATTGGAGTCGGTGTTACATCCATTGGAGGATTCGATGTACTACTCTGTTCTGGAATTCGTCTAGGAGGCATATCTGAAACTCAAAAGGATTAGTGACCCAATCCAACACATCTGTTTCAATTCAATCTCCCTCCCGATCATCTTACTGCTGATCGAGAATCAATTCAGATTCGTGCCCAATAATACATATTACAAAATCAAATCAGATAAATCAAGTAACATGTATTATATAAAGCAGTAAACATGCTAGCATTCACACGCAAGGAAAGAAAACCTCAATCTACCCCGCTCACTAGCCTCTTCTATCTCAATCTAAAAGATCTATGGCTCTAGTACCTACAGCTCTGATACCACCTGTTGTGGGGACCCGGACGCTAATCATGTTCTTAATCATCATTGGGACTAATTAATCAATTATAAAACAGGGTCTAAATTTTTTTTTTAAAATACAAAGCGGAAACGTTGTAATGCCCGAGATTTAATCATTTTAATCAGACGTTGATTAATTGACGTAATGGAAGTCATAGGAACTCAAATGACGAAGCCGGGCGTTGGTTTATGTTAAGCCAAGATGTTGAACCGAACATCTCAAGATGTTAGGCCGAACATCTCGCGCCCGAGAGGCAGAAAAGCACCGCCCGAGCGCGCATGTATAATTGTGAGGGCCGAGAGTTCTTCGCCCTAGCGAGCAACTTTTGACCGCCCGAGCGACAGGAGATGTTCAGCCGAGGATCTCGACCGAAACTGACTCGCCCTAGCGGTAGGTTTTGACCGCCCTAGCGAGAGACGTGCAGAACATGCACAATGCCACTTGCCCTTGGGTTATGAAACGTGTATGTATATATGTAAATATATATATCAGCCTATTCCTTCAGAGGGAAAAGACGAGAGCTTCAAGGGAAAAGCTTTAAGGGTTCTTCGATATTTATTTTGGACTTTGCGAGAAATTCGTCCGTCCGATTTTGAATCCGACTTCGGTACCGTGTTCCTAGCAACGTAGGCTACAACTGGACGTAAGTTTTACTACGTTTTGACATGCTTTGAAATTATGATATTGTCAGAATTGAATGGAACTCATATATGTTGTTCTCGACATATTAGACATCATAGAATCGAAGTCAGATTAAGAAACTGAATGATTATGAAATTGTTATGATTTTCGGAATAGTTTTGGAGTCAAGTGATATCAGAATTGAGTTGTTATTGAGTATGAGATATTAGAATTAATATCTGATTGATAGGGTATTGTTGGGTATATTGATATTATACCGTTATGCCATCGATATTGAATTAGATTGAGTATTGAGCAGGACAGATTTAATTCGAGTGGTATATTGATATTATACTCCTCGATATTGTTCTTGTCAGATTGAGTATTGACAGATTTGAGTTCGAGACTTCGACAGAATCAGAATATCAGAAAGAAAGGTATAAATTAATGTTGAGTTGGGATTGCACAACTCGAGTGAGGTTTGACTCGAGTTTCCCTAAATCACATACTTTTACTTATTGCATTGATATTTGCAATTAATCAGATTGATGATTGTAGTTTATTGAGTTATAGCTACTGTGTGATAAGATTGATAATTGTAGCTTATTGATTTATAGCTACTGCATGTAATGACTGCTGATTCGCTAGTCATTGACTGATTTGCTTAGATACTGACTGTATGTATGGATTACTGAGTCGTTGAGTCATAGGCTGATTCGCCTAGTCACCGGCTGATTCGTCGGGTTATTGTCTGATTCGTCCATTATAGGCTGATTCGCCTAGTCACCGGCTGATTCGTCTGGTGATTGACTGATTCGTCTAAACTTAAGCTGATTCGCTTAATTACAGGCTGAGTTGTCTGATTATGGGCTGATTCGCCTAATTACTGGCTGATTCGTCAGGTTATTGACTGAGTCGTCAATTCTGCGGCTGATTCGCCCAGACACTGAATATATGAATTATATCGATGCCGTTTAGGGATTGAGTCATTCCTATCGACTGAGATTCGGTATATTATCATTATTCAGACATCGGGATCCCTAGGATAGAGTCGAGTCGAGTCTGAGACGACGTGTTAGTTGAGTCGAGTCTGAGATAACGCGTCGGTTGAGTTGAGTCGGATATGACAGGTTGAATTACATTGTTTATATCATTCATGTTTATTTAATGCTTGATATTGATTATGTTTCTGATTTGAGACATGTTATGAATACTTCTTATATGCTTTCGTATATGTTTTTATATGACTGCATGTATACATTGTTTATACTGGGATATTCATATCTCACCGGAGTTATCCGGCTGTTGTCTTGTTTTGTATGTGTGCATGACAACAGGTGGGGCTGGATCAGGGTCAAGAAAAGGATGAGAGAAGACGAGTTTAGCATGGCGATTCCGGACTTGGTTTAGAGATAGGGCTAGACACTTGATATTAGGTGTTAAACCCTAGCTGAATAAATGTATGTTGTACAGGACTTGTACTTGTATACTGAGATGTATGTTCATGTGTAATATGTAATTTGAGTAAATTACATTACGTTTCCGCTGTGTATTTTAAAAAAAAAAAAAAATTTAGACCTTGTTTTATAATTGATTAATTAGTCCCAATGATGATTAAGTACTTGATTAGCGTCAATTTAGACCTTGTTTTATAATTGATTAATTAGTCCCAATGATGATTAAGTACTTGATTAGCGTCCGGGTCCCCACAACAGGTGGTATCAGAGCCGTAGGTACTAGAACTGTAGATTCTTTAGATTGAGATAGAAGAGGCTAGTGAGCGGGGTAGATTGAATTTTCTTTCCTTGCTTGTGATTGCTAGCATGACTTACTGCTTTATATAATATATATTACTTGATTTATCTGATTTGATTTTGTAATATGTATTATTGGGCACGAATCTGAATGGATTCTCGATCAGCAGTAAGATGATCGGGAGGGAGATTGAATTGAAACAGATGTGTTGGATTGGGTCACTAATCCTTTTGGGTTTCAGATATGTCTCCTAGACGAATTCCAGAACAGGGTAGTACATCGAATCCTCCGATGGATGTAACACCGACTCCAATGGAAACCTTACTGAAAAGGTTTCAATCATTCAAACCACCGACTCTGAAAGGTAGTGAGACATCAGTTGAGTGTGAGAGTTGGCTGAATGATATCGAAAAGCTGTTTGAATTGCTGGAGTATAGCGATGAGCGCCGAATTAAGTTGATTGGGAACCAGTTGCATGATGTTGCAAAGAGCTGGTGGAGTACGATGAAGAGGGCCTTGGAGCAACGAGGTACGATTATTACTTGGGATGTATTTAAAACTGAGTTTTATCAGAGATTTTTCCCAATATCGTACAGAAAAGACAAGGGGGCGGAGTTTGCCAATTTGAGACAGGGTCAGCTGAACATTGAAGAATACGTGACCAAGTTCTCTACCTTGTTAAAGTTTGCTCCACATGTGTCTGAAAATGACGAAGCCGTTGCTGATCAGTTCATCAATGGCTTGAATCCCGACATTTTTACATTGGTGAACACAGGGCGACCGAATAACTTTGCTGATGCAATGAATAGAGCAAAGGGCGCTGAAGCAGACCTGATAAGACAGAGAGGAGCTGCATTTGTGTCTCAAGAGTGGAGACCACCGCAACCACCTCCCAGATTTGAGAGTGATAGTAGTGGTGGAAAGACCGATTTTCTGAAGGCTAGAGGAAAGCAGTTTAAGAAGTCTGTCGGCAGTTCTTCTAGCTCTAGTGGTTCTCAGCAGAGTTATACCGGCGTTTACTGCGGAAATTGTGGAGGGAGACATTCCACTGAGCAATGCCAAGGAGTACTTGGTAGTTGCCATTTCTGCAAGCAACAGGGACATTTTGCCAGAGTATGTCCACAGAGGGGTCCCCAAAGATTCCAGGGAGCTGAACCATCTGGATCAGCGGCACAGTGGGGTAGACGATCAGCTGCCGTTCCTTTATTTCAGCCAGCACCATCTCAGTCACAGCAGAGGCCAGGAGGAAGCCAGACAGTCGGCCAGCCTCCTAGACAGCAGGCCAGAGTATTTGCTTTGACCGAGGAGCAGGCTCAGGAAGCACCAGATGATGACGTTGCAGGTAACTGATTTGTTTGATTATCCTGCATATGTATTGAGGGATGCCGATGCTTCACATACTTTTATTTTTGAAAGATTTGCATTGATGCATGCATCATCTGTTGAGTCCCTATTTACTGTAGTATTTGTTTATTTTCCTTTGGGGAAAAGATCTTGTATCAGTGATTTCTGTTAGATCTTGTGTACTACAGTAGGATGAGAATGAGATCGAGTTAGATCGTGTGGTAGCTTGTGTTGTGCTAGTGTTCTCTGATTTTGGGACGGCATTACTGATATTGATATGCTGACTACGTACAGAGCTACCCTAGATTAGTTCCAGAAGATGGTTAGAATCAGATCTGAGAGGACCAAGAATGAATATGGTACGATAAGGATTCTAGATTGAGAATTCCTTTGATCTTCGTACTAGCTATGACTCGATTATGACAGAAAGGAGCAGAGTGACTCCTTATGTATTCAGTTGATTTACTGAAATTGAGTCTATCATTGGCTGATTTACCAATGATATAAAAGTTATTAATGTTTTCTCTGATAAGACTTCAGATCTGATTCCAATCAGAGAGATTGATTTTAGCCTTGAATCTGATTGAATATTGATGCTTATTCTGAATACGTGTCTAAGACAAATGGTAGGCAATGGAGATTACATTGTACCGTCCGAACCAGAGCTGATGTTGAAACGTTAGCAGTTCAAAAAGCTGATTAGAATGGTTAGAACTCAATAACGATAGTCAGAACAGAGTGTCGATCAGAGTAACAGATATGTGATTTTGTATTTTGTATGAGATTGATTATTCTGTGATGTCAGATGTGTCAGAATGGTACAGTACAGCTTGATATTGATAGGCAGAGCCGAATACCAGGTAGGTATTTCTTCTTTAATTTATGTTATTAACTGATTTGTGTATATCAAATAGTTCGAATCAGAAAGAACAGATATTGTCAGAAGCTTACAGTCATGGATTCAGTGTTCAGTCTGATGATTGAGACTGTATTGTATTCGAACAGATAGTGGTGATATAGACAGATGAGATCAGTTATAACAGAATTGTATTGAAATGTTGGCAGAAATTGTACTGATATGTCTAAATTGCTAACAGAAAAGATAGAAAGATAGAAATCAGAAGAATTATTACAGAATTGTAAAGTTCTAAATAGAAATGAGAGTACATTTCTATAGCCTTCGTAATGAAATTACCGTCTTTTTACAGATTGTAATATGATATGATTGTGATTGACAGATTGTTCAATCTATATCTATTAGTTTGTACAAGATAACGTACAAACATGACCAGATGACACAGATTGATGTCAGAGAGCTGGTCAAAAAGAGCAGAATGCAACAGTAGACTATGTCAGATTGTGATTTTGCTTGAGTTTGTATTCGTGATAGAGTATATCATGAACTTTCTCTTAGATGGTTTTACAGATTGACAGACCGTCAGAATGTATTAGCCAGATATTGGAAGATTTTTGTACAGCTTTAGTGCTGGATGTTAGCACTACTTGATATAACTTATTATCACTGTGTGACAATAACTATCAACTTATCAGATGGGTAATGAGATAGTTATAGACAAGACAGTATACGATGAGTACTACAGATTTCTTTTGAAGACAATTCGAAGGAAGATGCAGATAGTTCAGAATGGACAGATTTAAGAAACCAACGTCGGATGATGACGATTGGTAGTTGAAGCTAAAGATTGTTTATGTCTTTGGTTGAGGTAAACAGATTTGTTAACAGCTGATGATACTGATATGTGATAAGATGTAGATTGGTTTATACGGATGTTGTATAGCCAGTAATGCGATATTGATTCCGTCAGAAGGATTGGAGAAGTATTATGATATGATACTTAGTGAATTCTCATTCCGGATTGGAATCAGAAATCTGAGTTTTGAATTAAACTCTGTTGTAGATTTCTTTTGATATATCTGAACTGATTGCTTGTGCGTTCGAGGACGAACTCAGGTCTAAGAGGGGGAGAAATGTAATGCCCGAGATTTAATCATTTTAATCAGACGTTGATTAATTGACGTAATGGAAGTCATAGGAACTCAAATGACGAAGCCGGGCGTTGGTTTATGTTAAGCCAAGATGTTGAACCGAACATCTCAAGATGTTAGGCCGAACATCTCGCGCCCGAGAGGCAGAAAAGCACCGCCCGAGCGCGCATGTATAATTGTGAGGGCCGAGAGTTCTTCGCCCTAGCGAGCAACTTTTGACCGCCCGAGCGACAGGAGATGTTCAGCCGAGGATCTCGACCGAAACTGACTCGCCCTAGCGGTAGGTTTTGACCGCCCTAGCGAGAGACGTGCAGAACATGCACAATGCCACTTGCCCTTGGGTTATGAAACGTGTATGTATATATGTAAATATATATATCAGCCTATTCCTTCAGAGGGAAAAGACGAGAGCTTCAAGGGAAAAGTTTTAAGGGTTCTTCGATATTTATTTTGGACTTTGCGAGAAATTCGTCCGTCCGATTTTGAATCCGACTTCGGTACCGTGTTCCTAGCAACGTAGGCTACAACTGGACGTAAGTTTTACTACGTTTTGACATGCTTTGAAATTATGATATTGTCAGAATTGAATGGAACTCATATATGTTGTTCTCGACATATTAGACATCATAGAATCGAAGTCAGATTAAGAAACTGAATGATTATGAAATTGTTATGATTTTCGGAATAGTTTTGGAGTCAAGTGATATCAGAATTGAGTTGTTATTGAGTATGAGATATTAGAATTAATATCTGATTGATAGGGTATTGTTGGGTATATTGATATTATACCGTTATGCCATCGATATTGAATTAGATTGAGTATTGAGCAGGACAGATTTAATTCGAGTGGTATATTGATATTATACTCCTCGATATTGTTCTTGTCAGATTGAGTATTGACAGATTTGAGTTCGAGACTTCGACAGAATCAGAATATCAGAAAGAAAGGTATAAATTAATGTTGAGTTGGGATTGCACAACTCGAGTGAGGTTTGACTCGAGTTTCCCTAAATCACATACTTTTACTTATTGCATTGATATTTGCAATTAATCAGATTGATGATTGTAGTTTATTGAGTTATAGCTACTGTGTGATAAGATTGATAATTGTAGCTTATTGATTTATAGCTACTGCATGTAATGACTGCTGATTCGCTAGTCATTGACTGATTTGCTTAGATACTGACTGTATGTATGGATTACTGAGTCGTTGAGTCATAGGCTGATTCGCCTAGTCACCGGCTGATTCGTCGGGTTATTGTCTGATTCGTCCATTATAGGCTGATTCGCCTAGTCACTGGCTGATTCGTCTGGTGATTGACTGATTCGTCTAAACTTAAGCTGATTCGCTTAATTACAGGCTGAGTTGTCTGATTATGGGCTGATTCGCCTAATTACTGGCTGATTCGTCAGGTTATTGACTGAGTCGTCAATTCTGCGGCTGATTCGCCCAGACACTGAATATATGAATTATATCGATGCCGTTTAGGGATTGAGTCATTCCTATCGACTGAGATTCGGTATATTATCATTATTCAGACATCGGGATCCCTAGGATAGAGTCGAGTCGAGTCTGAGACGACGTGTTAGTTGAGTCGAGTCTGAGATAACGCGTCGGTTGAGTTGAGTCGGATATGACAGGTTGAATTACATTGTTTATATCATTCATGTTTATTGAATGCTTGATATTGATTATGTTTCTGATTTGAGACATGTTATGAATACTTCTTATATGCTTTCGTATATGTTTTTATATGACTGCATGTATACATTGTTTATACTGGGATATTCATATCTCACCGGAGTTATCCGGCTGTTGTCTTGTTTTGTATGTGTGCATGACAACAGGTGGGGCTGGATCAGGGTCAAGAAAAGGATGAGAGAAGACGAGTTTAGCGTGGCGATTCCGGACTTGGTTTAGAGATAGGGCTAGACACTTGATATTAGGTGTTAAACCCTAGCTGAATAAATGTATGTTGTACAGGACTTGTACTTGTATACTGAGATGTATGTTCATGTGTAATATGTAATTTGAGTAAATTACATTACGTTTCCGCTGTGTATTTTAAAAAAAAAAAAATTTAGACCTTGTTTTATAATTGATTAATTAGTCCCAATGATGATTAAGTACTTGATTAGCGTCAATTTAGACCTTGTTTTATAATTGATTAATTAGTCCCAATGATGATTAAGTACTTGATTAGCGTCCGGGTCCCCACAAACGTAATGTAATTCAATTCAAATTACATATTAAACATAAACATACACATCATGTATGATCTACAAGTATTCAACTAGGTTCAACTACTACAATAAAGTAATAAAACCTATCTATGTCCAAGTCCGGAATCACCACGCTAATCTCGATCTTTCTTCACCTCTGTGACCCTGAACCTGCCCCACCTGTTGTCATGCACACATACAAACAAGACAACAGCCGGATAACTCCGGTGAGATATGAATATCCCAGTATAAACAATGTATACATGCAATCATATAAAAACATATATAAAAGCATATAATTAACATTCATAACATGTATCAAATCAGAAACATAAATCAATAACAAGTAATGAATCACACTCAGACTCAAACAACGCGTCGTCTCAGACTCGACTCAACTCTGACCTAGGGATCCCGATGTCTGGGCGAAACAGCCACAGAATTGACAACTCAGTCAAGATTTAAGCGAATCAGCCAATAGCTAGGCGAAACAGCCGATAGCTAGACGAATCAGTCAATAGATAGACGAATCAGTCAATATATAGACGAATCAGTCAATAAATAAGCGAATCAGCCAATAGCTAGGCGAAACAGCCGATAGCTAGACGAATCAGTCGGTGACTAGGCGACTCAGCCAATGACTAAACAATTCAGCAGTCCATATATGCAGTTGCTATAAATCAATAGACTACAAACATCAATCCTCAACAATTACAAATATCAATGTAATAACTAAGTATGTGATTTAGGGAGACTCGAGTCAAACCTTACTCGAGTTGTGCAATCCCAACTCAACATTAATTTATACCTTTCTTTCTGATACTCTGATTCTGTCGAAGTCTCGAACTCAAATCTGTCAATACTCAATCTGACAAGAACAATATCGAGGAGTATAATATCAATACACCACTCGAATCAAATCTGTTCTGCTCAATACTTAACCTAATTCAATATCGATGGCATAACGGTATAATATCGATATACCCAACAATACCACATCAATCTGATATTAATTCTAACATCTCATACTCGATATAATACCATTCTGATATCAATTCAACTTCCAAATTCATAACAATTCCATAATCAGTCCGTTTCGTAATCTGACTTCGATTCTATGATGTCTAACATGTCAAGAACATCATATATGACGTGTATTCAATTTCAACAACATCATAATTCCAAATCATATTAAAACGTAGTAAAACTTACGTCCAGTTGTAGCCTACGTCGATAGGAACACGATACCGTACTCGGATTCAAAATCAGACGGACGAATTTCTCGTAAATCGAATTCTAAAATCAAGAAGTAAAACTTCCCCTCAATTCTCGATTTCTGCTGATTAACGTTTGTATGCATATATATATATATATATATGTATATATATATATATATATATATGTATATATATATATATATATATATATATACATAACTCGTGCATGTCATAAACGTGGCATGTTTTGGTTCTGCATGACTCGCGCTCGAGCGGTTAAAAATTACCGCTCGGGCGCGGAAGTCTCTGTCCAGATCCTCAACCGATCATCTCCTGGCGCTCGGGCGGTAATATTCTACAGCTCGAGCGCCAAACATTCTGTCCCAACAATTAAAATTGGCGCTCGGGCGGTTCTTTTCTACCGCTCGGGCGCGAGATGTTCGGCCTAACATCTTGAGATGTTCGGCCTAACATCTTGAGATGTTCGGTTCAACATCTTGGCTTAAAATAAACCAACGCCCGGCTTCGTCATTTGAGTTCGTATAACCTCAATTACGTCAATTAATCAACGTCTGATTACAGTAATTAACTCTCGGGCATTACAACAATTCTCTCAAGAACACATATATATATAAGCATATCAGCATTTCCCCAATATGTAATTCTCAAAACATGCTAGAATTGAACAATACTTACATCAAATTGTAGCAAATAAGGAGAGGAGTTCAACACTAAAATCGGATTAAAGTTTGGTGGCTAAAACTTGAAAAATCACAATTCAAAGCCTTGAAGAAAGTTGGAAGCTCTTCTTCCTCTGAAATCTCGATTCCTGTTGCTGAAATGAAGAGAATTTCGAGGCCAATCTATATATATACTTTGCATGTTTTCGTACACATGGCAAATCCTTGGATGTACACGGCTCTCGCTCGGGCGGTCAAAAGTTGCCGCCCGGGCGAGTAATTCACGGCCCTCACCCATTCCAGCAGCCTCGCTCGGGCGGTCAAAAACATCCGCCCGGGCGAGTGACTCCCGGCCCTCTTCTCCTAGGCACTCTCGCTCGGGCGGTCAAAAACGTCCGCCCGGGCGAGTCACTTTCGCCCCACACTATTATTATCTCAATTTAATCTTAAGATAACCTGGTTATAATCATGTCACTCAAACTTGATAATCTCAAACTAACATGTTATAAAATCTTGGGCATTACATTTCTCCCCCTCTAAGACATAAGTTCGTCCTCGAACTTGATATAAATCAATTAGAGTATTTAAAACAGCATTACTATCTAAAACTGAATAAATACTTACATCATTGAAATAACTCGGGGTGTTTCTGTCTCATGCCTGCCTCTGTCTCCCAAGTCGCTTCCTCGATACCATGACGACTCCACTGAACTTTCACAAGTGGAATATTCTTCGTTCTGAGCTTCTTTTCTTTCCGATCAAGGATCTGTATCGGTTGTTCCATGTAGCTCAAAGTCTGATCAAGTTCAGCTTCGTCAGGTTGAATGACATGAGAAACATCTGGCATATATCTTCGCAACATTGATACATGAAACACGTCATGTATTCCGGATAGAGAAGGAGGAAGTGCAAGTCGATAAGCTCGATCGCCAATCTTCTCAAGAATCTCGTAAGGACCAATGTATCGAGGAGATAGTTTCCCGCATTTGCCAAATCGCACAACGCCTCTGAATGGAGAAATCTTCAAGAATACTCTATCTCCTGCCTCAAATACTAACGGTCTACGTCTGATATTGGCATACTTTGCTTGTCGATCTTGTGCTGTCTTCATCCTCTTCTGAATGAGTTTCACCTTCTCTGTCATGTCACGAATCATATCTGGCCCAAGTTCTGGTACTTCGGAGATGTCATCCCAGTACAGCGGAGATCTGCATTTCTTGCCATATAAAGCTTCAAACGGTGCCATTTCAATGCTCGTCTGATAGCTGTTATTATAGGAGAATTCGCAAAGAGGTAAGGAATCTTGCCAACTAGTACCAAAATCTAGTACTACGGCTCTCAACATATCCTCTAATATCTGGATAGTACGCTCTGACTGTCCGTCTGTCTGAGGAAGGTAAGCAGTACTCAGGTGCAATGTAGTACCCAAAGCCTGCTGTAAACTATGCCAGAAGTGTGAAGTGAATCGTGGATCACGATCTGATACGATAGACTTCGGCACACCATGTAATCTGACTACCTCTCGAACATATATCTCCGCCATCTGATCATGCCGATACGTCATTCTATACGGAATGAAACAAGCTGATTTGGTTAATCTGTCGATAACGACCCAAATCGCATCACAGCCTCGGAAAGATCGGGGTAACTTCGTCACGAAATCCATGGAAATATGATCCCATTTCCATTCAGGAATAGACAAACTCTGAAGTAACCCTCCGGGCTTCTTCCTCTCGGCCTTGACCTGTTGGCGATTCAGACATTTAGACACATATTCTGCGATGTCGGACTTCATCTGTTTCCACCAGAACTATGTCTTCAAATCATTATACATCTTCCTGCCACCAGGATGAATGCTGAATCGACTGCAGTGTGCTTCGGACATAATCTGATGCTTCAAATCTGAAACATCTGGCACAACAAGACGGTTATTGACGTAAAGCACATAATCAAGCACCCGATATTCTGACAAATGCCCTGATCTGACCATTTGAATCGATCTTTGCACATTCTGATCGGTTCGTTGAGCTTCTTTGATTCTCCTGATCAAGTCAGGCTCAACTTGAATAGCAGTAAGTCGTAGTGGCCTCCTGTCTGTATCAAATCTAATCTAGAGAAACAGCAATTTTCAACTAGCTTCGTAACACCTATCGTCGATAAGGATAAAGAACAAACCTTTCGACTTAAGGCGTCCGCTGCTGCATTTGACTTTCCTGGATAATATTTGATCTCGCAATCGAAGTCTTTTAACAGATCAAGCCATCTACGCTGCCTCATGTTCAATTCCGACTGAGAGAACAAGTACTTTAGGCTTTTATGGTCTGAATAGATCTCGAATTTCTCGCCATAAAGATAATGACGCCAGATCTTCAGTGCAAATACGATAGCCGCCAATTCAAGATCATGAATGGGGTATCGAGTCTCGTGAATCTTCAGATGTCTCGAGGCATATGCGACTACATGACCTCGCTGCATAAGAACACATCCCAAACCTCTGTGAGAGGCATCACAATATACGACGAAATTACCCGTACCTGAAGGAATCATCAGGACAGGTGCACTGGTCAGCCTCTTCTTCAATTCCAAGAAGCTCGACTCACATTCCTCAGACCATAGGAATGGCGCATTCTTCTGGGTCAATTGTGTGATTGGCTTGGCAATACGGGAGAAATCTTGGATGAATCGTCTATAGTATCCTGCTAGACCCATGAAACTGCGTATTTCTGGTACAGAAGTAGGTCTCGGCCAACTGATCACAGCTTCCACTTTACTCGGATCTACAGAAATACCATCTCCCGATATAATATGTCCCAAAAAGACAACTCGATTCAACCAAAATTCACACTTTGACAATTTGGCATACAATCTCTCATTTCTCAGTGTCTGCAACACAATTCTGAGATGTTCTGCATGCTCATTCCTGTTCTTAGAATACACCAGAATGTCGTCAATAAAGACAATAACAAAATCGTCCAGATACCTCTGAAAGATTTGATTAATCAATCCCATAAATACCGCCGGAGCATTTGTTAAACCAAAAGGCATAACAATAAATTCGTAATGCCCATACCTGGTTCGAAATGCTGTCTTCGGTATGTCTACATCTCGAACTCTGAGCTGATGATATCCGGATCGCAAGTCAATCTTAGAATACACAGAGGATCCCTGCAACTGATCAAATAGATCATCAATTCTAGGCAAAGGATACTTATTCTTTATCGTCGCCTTATTCAGTTGCCTGTAATCGATACACAACCGCATCGATCCATCTTTCTTTCGCACGAATAACACTGGAGCGCCCCAAGGAGATACACTAGGTCTGATATATCCCTTGGTTAGAAGATCTTCCAACTGTGCCTTTAATTCTTTCAACTCTATCGGTGCCATCCTATACGGAGCTCTCGAAATAGGAGTGGTACCTGGAATTAAATCAATACTAAAATCTACCTCTCGCACCGGAGGTAATCCTGGGATCTCATCAAGAAAAATATCTGCAAATTCTCGTACTACTGGCAAATCTGCCAATGTCGGGCTAGATTTCTGTATATCTACAGCATACACAAGAAACCCATCTGCTCCTTTATGTAACAACTTATTCATAGACAAAGAGGTAAGGAATCTTGCCAACTAGTACCAAAATCTAGTACTACGGCTCTCAACATATCCTCTAATGTCTGGATAGTACGCTCTGACTGTCCGTCTGTCTGAGGATGGTAAGCAGTACTCAGGTGCAATGTAGTACCCAAAGGCCTGCTGTAAACTATGCCAGAAGTGTGAAGTGAATCGTGGATCATGATCTGATACGATAGACTTCGGCACACCATGTAATCTGACTACCTCTCGAACATATATCTCCGCCATCTGATCATGCCGATACGTCATTCTATACGGGATGAAACAAGCTGATTTGGTTAATCTGTCGATAACGACCCAAATCGCATCACAGCCTCGGAAAGATCGGGGTAACTTCGTCACGAAATCCATGGAAATATGATCCCATTTCCATTCAGGAATAGACAAACTCTGAAGTAACCCTCCGGGCTTCTTCCTCTCAGCCTTGACCTGTTGGCAATTCAGACATTTAGACACATATTCTGCGATGTCGGACTTCATCTGTTTCCACCAGAACTATGTCTTCAAATCATTATACATCTTCCTGCCACCAGGATGAATGCTGAATCGACTGCAGTGCGCTTCGGACATAATCTGATGCTTCAAATCTGAAACATCTGGCACAACAAGACGGTTATTGACGTAAAGCACATAATCACGCACCCGATATTCTGACAAATGCCCTGATCTGACCATTTGAATCGATCTTTGCACATTCTGATCGGTTCGTTGAGCTTCTTTGATTCTCCTGATCAAGTCAGGCTCAACTTGAATAGCAGTAAGTCGTAGTGGCCTCCTGTCTGTATCAAATCTAATCCAGAGAAACAGCAATTTTCAACTAGCTTCGTAACACCTATCATCGATAAGGATAAAGAACAAACCTTTCGACTTAAGGCGTCTGCTGCTGCATTTGACTTTCCTGGATAATATTTGATCTTGCAATCGAAGTCTTTTAACAGATCAAGCCATCTACGCTGCCTCATGTTCAATTCCGACTGAGAGAACAAGTACTTTAGGCTTTTATGGTCTGAATAGATCTCGAATTTCTCGCCATAAAGATAATGACGCCAGATCTTCAGTGCAAATACGATAGCCGCCAATTCAAGATCATGAATGGGGTATCGAGTCTCGTGAATCTTCAACTGTCTCGAGGCATATGCGACTACATGACCTCGCTGCATAAGAACACATCCCAAACCTCTGTGAGAGGCATCACAATATACGACGAAATTACCCGTACCTGAAGGAATCATCAGGACAGGTGCACTGGTCAGCCTCTTCTTCAATTCCAAGAAGCTCGACTCACATTCCTCAGACCATAGGAACGGCGCATTCTTCTGGGTCAATTGTGTGATTGGCTTGGCAATACGGGAGAAATCTTGGATGAATCGTCTATAGTATCCTGCTAGACCCATGAAACTGCGTATTTCTGGTACAGAAGTCGGTCTCGGCCAACTGATCACAGCTTCCACTTTACTCGGATCTACAGAAATATCATCTCCCGATATGATATGTCCCAAAAAGACAACTCGATTCAACCAAAATTCACACTTTGACAATTTGGCATACAATCTCTCATTTCTCAGTGTCTGCAACACAATTCTGAGATGTTCTGCATGCTCATTCCTGTTCTTAGAATACACCAGAATGTCGTCAATAAAGACAATAACAAAATCGTCCAGATACCTCTGAAAGATTTGATTCATCAATCCCATAAATACCGCCGGAGCATTTGTTAAACCAAAAGGCATAACAATAAATTCGTAATGCCCATACCTGGTTCGAAATGCTGTCTTCGGTATGTCTACATCTCGAACTCTGAGCTGATGATATCCGGATCGCAAGTCAATCTTAGAATACACAGAGGATCCCTGCAACTGATCAAATAGATCATCAATTCTAGGCAAAGGATACTTATTCTTTATCGTCGCCTTATTCAGTTGCCTGTAATCGATACACAACCGCATCGATCCATCTTTCTTTCGCACGAATAGCACTGGAGCGCCCCAAGGAGATACACTAGGTCTGATATATCCCTTGGTTAGAAGATCTTCCAACTGTGCCTTTAATTCTTTCAACTCTATCGGTGCCATCCTATACGGAGCTCTCGAAATAGGAGTGGTACCTGGAATTAAATCAATACTAAAATCTACCTCTCGCACCGGAGGTAATCCTGGGATCTCATCTGGAAAAATATCTGCAAATTCTCGTACTACTGGCAAATCTGCCAATTTCGGGCTAGATTTCTGTATATCTACAGCATACACAAGAAACCCATCTGCTCCTTTCTGTAACAACTTATTCATAGACAAAGCCGAAATCAAGGGAATCCGAGATCTGGAACCCTTTCCGTAGAATTTTCACTCCTCTGCCATTTCTGGTCTGAATCTGACAATCTTGTGGAAACAATCCACGGTGGCTCTGTACTTTGTTAGCATGTCAATTCCAACAATGCAATCAAAATCATCTAACCCGAGTACTATGCAATCTAGATCAATTTCATGACCCTCAAACCGTAAGATTCAATGTCTAACCGTGGTCACAGCTATCAAACCACTTCCTAACGGAGAAGTAATAGACACGACATCTAGTAACGACTCAACAGGCAGAGAATGCAATAATGCAAATCGTTCTGATATGAATGTATGCGATGCGCCCGTATCTATCAATATAAGCAGGATAACCGCAAAGGGAACAATTACCTGCTATGACATCATCTGGGGCATCCTGTGCTTGCTCTTCAGTCAAGGCAAACACTTGAGCCTGTTGTCTCTGAGGCTGACTCCCTGTCTGGCCACCTCTGGCTCGAGGCTGGGTCTGTGCAGGTGGCGGCTAAAATGAGTGAACAGATGAAGCTTGCCTCTCAGGCTGAGTCACTGAGGCGGACGACCCTGCAGCCTGAAATCTCGATGCACCACTTCTCTGGGGACAGACCTTGGCATATTGTCCCGGTTGCTTGCATATATTACACCTGCCCACTACACCTTGACACTGTTCTGTGGCATGCTTACCTCCACACGTACTGCAATATCCACTTGCCACCTCTAGACTCTGGCCAAAGTGTGGGGACCCGGGCTCTAATTCTTTTTCTTGGGATTAAATGGATTGCTATTAAAAACGTGGGTCAAATTTTTGCTTTTTACAATAAATCAAATGTAACTAAACAAACATAATTCTTAGTTTAACTTACAATATAAACATGAAGTACAAGTCTTGTTCTTACAACTAGTGTTCAATACCATCTATAAACAAACGGTAGTACAAGTCTAACAAAAGAACCACTAGTCCTCTGCTGCGCCCGAGATCACCACGCTATCACGATTATCTCTGTCTCGACCCAGATCCTGCCCCACCTGTTGTTATGCACACATACAGACATAACAACAGCCGGAAAACCGGTGAGAACAAATCCCAGTATAAACATGTAACATGCATATAAACAATCTAAACATGAAACATGCTGATATGAATGTCATTCATATAAAATCATGCAATGTGAATCTAATCATGTCTAGACTCGACTCGACTAGAACTCTAGGGATCCCGTTGTGAATAAGACGTCACTGGCTGTCACCTACCCTACCAATCGAGGTGCTGTACGTCTTATTCCTAGACTTCGGCCTGATCTGTATCCGCGTCTACAATAGGGGCGGTGATCTTCCCCTAAGCTGAGATATCGCCGAACATCTAGTAGTCTGCCTGATCTCCAGACTGCCCTATCTTAATGCATGAATACAAAATCTGTAAACAAGCATAATGCAATGCTACACGATCTGTAAACAAAGCATAGCAAGATTTGAATACAAGTTCTATAAACAAATCTATAACAATCATAATCATATCAAGGTATGAACAATAAAACAAGTATGTGATTTTGGTTGGGAAACTCAAATGTGATCTCATTTGAGTCGTGATTCCCCAAACAAAACATGTACTATACCTTTCGTCGTAGAATCGCTGTCACGGTCGTCAATACGAATCTGAAATGGAAATGTGGATACGCACTCTATCAATTTCTAATCTAAATCAACACATAACCAAGTCACTACGTGATCTCAATACAATTTGACGGCATAACGACGTAATTCTCGATACCGGTCAATCCAAATTCTCAACACATATCAACACATTATCAATCTAAACTCATCAACTCATAATCATCATCCTAAACATGTCATAGTATTCAAAATCTGCATATTTAGCTCTAAACATGCTATAAAAATCATAACAATTGTATATGACCTCCGTTCTTCGATCCGGTTACGAATATATTATCTTCATACTCACAAGAACATATCCTAGAGTTCAAATCTTAATTCTCCTAACAACAATATCTCAAATCATGTTGAAAGTGAACAATACTTACATCACCTTGTAGCTTGGAGTGAGAGGAGTCCAAATCTATACTTAGATTTTAGTTTGGATAAGAAAATCTTGCACTAATTAACTTTGAATTGAAAGAACCTTTCTTCTCCCTTGAATCTCTCTCTCTCTCGATTTTGCTTCTGAAATGGCAAGGAATAAAGACAACTCTATATATATCTTGCATGGTTGAGGACAAATGGCTTGTTCTTTGATGTACACGTCTCGCGCATATGCGCGACATCACCCGCGCATATGCGCGAGACCTACTGGTCTCGGCCATGCAGAATTTAACACTTCGCGCATATGCGCCACTTTTCTCGCGCATATGCGCCATTGTTACTGGAGGTGTCGCGCATATGCGCCAATGCTACTGTAGATGTCGCGCATATGCGCCACTCTTTCCGCGCATATGCGCCAATGCTACTGGAATTATCGCGCATATGCGCCACTTATCTTCGCGCATATGCGCCAACTGTTCTGTCCAAATTTTAAGATTTTCTCCTCTTGTCCAAGTATTTCTTATTCTCATCTCACTTAACACTCCTCAATATATATATACATACTCATATATTCCGAGTATTATGTCGATGAGAACTATTAATCTCGAGCCTTACATTTCTCCCCCTCTAAGAAATGATTTCGCCCTCGAAATCGCAAGCAAATTATCAAACATACATGACAAGTAATATAATCAATACTGAAAATTTACTTATATCATGTAAATAACTCGGGATGTTTCTGCCTCATGTCTGCCTCTGTTTCCCAAGTCGCTTCCTCGATGCCATGACGACTCCACTGAACTTTCACTAGTGGAATAGTCTTCGTTCTGAGTTGCTTGTCTTTCCGATCAAGTATCTGTATCGGTTGTTCCACGTAGCTCAAAGTCTGATCAAGTTCAGCTTCGTCAGGTTGAATGACATGAGAAACATCTGGCATATATCTTCGTAACATTGATACATGAAACACGTCATGTATTCCGGATAGAGAAGGAGGAAGTGCAAGTCGATAAGCTCGATCGCTAATCTTCTCAAGAATCTCGTAAGGACCAATGTATCGAGGAGATAGTTTCCCGCATTTGCCAAATCGAACAAGGCCTCTGAATGGAGAAATCTTTAAGAATACTCTATCTCCCGCCTCGAATACTAACGGTCTACGTCTGATATTGGCATACTTTGCTTGTCGATCTTCTGCTGTCTTCATCCTCTTCTGAATGAGTTTTACCTTCTCTATCATGTCACGAATCATATCTGGCCCAAGTTCTGGTACTTCAGTGATATCATCCCAGTATAGCGGAGATTTGCACTTCTTGCCATACAAAGCTTCAAACGGTGCCATCTCAATACTCGTCTGATAGCTATTATTGTAAGAGAATTCGCAAAGAGGTAGGGACTCTTGCCAACCAATGCCAAAATCTAGCACGACGGCTCTCAACATATCCTCTAATGTCTGGATAGTCCGTTCTGACTGTCCGTCTGTCTGAGGATGGTAAGCAGTACTCAGGTGTAATGTCGTACCTAAAGCCTGCTGTAAACTGTGCCAGAAGTGTGAAGTGAATCGTGGATCACGATCTGATACGATAGACTTCGGCACTCCATGCAATCTGACTACCTCTCGAATATAAATCTCCGCCATCTGATCTTGTCTATACGTTATTCTGTACGGAATGAAACAAGCAGATTTGGTCAATCTGTCAATAATGACCCAAATCGCATCACAGCCTTCGGATGATCTAGGTAACTTCGTCACAAAATCCATGGAAATGTGATCCCATTTCCATTCTGGAATAGATAAACTCTGAAGTAATCCACCAGGCTTCTTCCTCTCGGCTTTCACCTGTTGGCAGTTCAAACACTTAGACACAAATTCGGCAATGTCCGACTTCATTTGCTTCCACCAGAACTGTGTCTTCAAGTCGTTGTACATCTTCCTGCCACCCGGATGAATGCTGAACCGACTACAATGTGCCTCTGTCAGAATCTGCTGTCTCAAATCTGCAACATCTGGCACAACTAGACGGTTATTCACGTACAACACATGATCTCGTATCTGATATTCTGATACATGCCCTGATCTGACCATTTGGATTGATCTTCGCACATTCTGATTGGTTCTTTGTGCTTCCTTGATCCTCATAATCAAATTGGGCTCAACTTGGATCGTAAAAAGTCGTAGTGGCTTACTATCTGTATCAAACTCTAATCCAGATGTACAGCAATTTTCAACTAACTTGTTAACACCTATCGTCGATAAGGACAAAGAACATACCTTACGACTCAAGGCATCTGCTGCTGCATTTGACTTCCCTGGATAATATTTGATTTCACAGTCAAAATCTTTCAGAAGATCTAGCCATCTACGCTGCCTCATGTTCAGTTCTGATTGAGAAAATAGGTACTTTAGGCTCTTGTGATCGGAAAATATCTCAAATTTTTCGCCATAGAGATAATGACGCCAAAACTTTAATGCAAATACGATAGCCGCCAATTCCAGATCATGAATGGGGTATCGAACTTCATGTGGCTTCAATTGTCTCGAGGCATATGCGATCACATGGCCTCGCTGCATAAGAACACATCCCAAACCTCTATGAGAAGCATCACAATATACAACGAAATCACCCGTACCTGAAGGTATCGTCAGTACTGGAGCACTGGTCAGCCTTTTCTTCAACTCGAGAAAGCTAGACTCGCACTCCTCTGACCAAACAAATGGTGCATTCTTTTGCGTCAATTGAGTTATTGGTTTTGCAATACTGGAGAAATCTTTGATAAATCTTCTGTAGTATCCGGCTAAGCCCTTGAAACTGCGTATTTCTGGCACAGAAGTCGGTCTCGACCAACTGATCACAGCTTCCACTTTACTCGGATCTACAGAAATACCATCTCTAGAAATGATATGCCCCAAGAATACAACTCGATTCAACCAAAACTCACACTTTGACAATTTAGCATACAGTCGCTCGTTTCTCAACGTCTGCAAAACAATTCTGAGATGCTCTGCATGCTCATTTCTGTTCTTTGAATACACCAATATGTCATCAATGAAAACAATGACAAATTCATCCAAATATTTCTGAAATACTTGGTTCATCAAGCCCATAAATACCGTAGGAGCATTTGTTAAACCGAAAGGCATGACAATAAATTCGTAATGTCCATACCTAGTTCGAAATGCTGTTTTCGGTATGTCTATATCTCGAACTCTGAGCTGATGATATCCAGAACGCAAATCAATCTTCGAATACACGGAGGATCCCTGCAACTGATCAAATAAATCATCAATCCTAGGCAAAGGATATTTATTCTTGATCGTTGCCTTGTTCAGTTGCCTGTAATCAATACATAAACGCATCGAACCATCTTTCTTTCGCACAAACAGCACCGGAGCGCCCCAAGGAGATACACTAGGTCTGATATATCCCTTGGCCAGAAGATCTTCTAACTGTGCTTTCAGTTCTTTTAGTTCGATGGGTGCCATCCTATACGGAGCTCTCGAAATAGGGACGGTACCTGGTGTAAGATCAATACTGAAGTCTACCTCACGAACCGGAGGTAATCCTGGGATCTCATCTGGAAAAATATCTGGAAATTCCCGCACTACTGGTATATCTGCCAACGCCGGGCTCGATTTCTGCATATCTACAGCATAAATAAAGAAACCATCTGCTCCTTTCTGTAACAATCTGTTCATAGTAAGAGCCGAAATCAAGGGAATCCGAGATCTGGAACCCTTCCCGTAGAATTTCCACTCGTTTGTCATCTCGGGTCTGAATCTGACAATCTTGTGGAAACAATCCACGGTAGCTCTATACTTTGTTAGCATGTCAATACCGACTATACAGTCAAAATCAGCTAGACCCAACACTATACAATCTAGGTCAATCTCATGCCCTTCAAACTGTAGAATGCAATGTCTAACCGTAGTTACAGATATCAATCCACTTCCCAACGGGGAATTAATAGATACAACATCTAGCAAAGACTCAACAGGCAATGAATGCAACAATGCAAATCGCTCTGAAATGAATGTATGCGATGCACCTGTATCTATCAAGATATAAGCAGGATAACCATAAAGGAGACAGTTACCTGCTATCACATCATCTGGTGCATCTTGTGCTTGCTCTTCGGTCAATGCAAACACTTGAGCCTGTTGCCTCGGAGGTTGACTCACCGTCTGACTACCTCGGCCTCTGGGTGGAGTCTGTACCGGTGGAGGCTCAAAAGAGTGAACTGATGATGCCTGCCGCTCAAACTGAGGTACGGAACCGGATGCTCTTCCACTCTGGCCTTGCTGTACGCTCCTCTGGGGACAGACTTTGGCAAAATGCCCCGGTTGCCTACAAATGTTGCATCGGCCTGTAACTCCTTGGCACTGTTCAGTCGCATGCCTACCTCCACAAGAATTACAGTAAACACCTGAAGTCCTTGAACTTTGATCAAAACCCGTCTGTCTTGATCCGCTGGAGCTGGACGAACTGCTCCCAGGTCGCTTAAACTGTTTCCCCTTCGCCTTCAGCTGTTCTTTGCGTCCACTACTACTACCACCGCTTTCGAATCGAGGAGGAGGAACTTGGGATGGAGGTGGTGGCGGTCTCGGACTCGGTGCAACATACGGAGCACTCCGTTGCCTAAGTAATCCTGCTTCAGCTCCTTTGGCACGATTCAATGCATCCGAGAAATTATCGGGTCTCCCAGTATTGACCAACGTAAAGATATCTGGATTCAGGCCATTTATAAACTGATCTGCCATGGCCTCATCATTTCCTGAAACATGGGGTGCAAAACGAAGCAGAGAGGAAAATTTGGCAACGTACTCCTCAATGTTTAATTGCCCTTGCCTCAAATTGGCAAATTCAGCACCTTTGTCTTTACGGTAGGAGATGGGAAATAACCTTAAATAGAACTCCGTCTTGAATCCCTTCCAAGTAATCTCGGTACCCTCGCTGCTCTAAAGCTCTCTTAATGTTCAACCACCAATTCTTGGCTATATCTTGCAATTGATGGCCAATTAGCTTTATTCTCTTCTCATCACTGTACTCCAAAGAGTCGAATAACATTTCAATATCCTCAAGCCAACTTTCGCACTCGATGGCATTCTCGGTACCTTTTAATGTGGGAGGTCGAAAGGATTGGAATCGCTTCAGCAACGTCTCCATAGGGGTCGCTGTAACATCCATATGATCTCCGGATGTGCTCCCCTGTTCTGGCGCTGCTGGTCGTAGAGGTACGGCTGCTCTTCTAGGTGGCATATCTAATAATCCAAAGGATTAGTATACAATATATACAACTGTCTCAGCCATCCTCTAGTCAGTTACCTCTGATCTAGAATCAGTTCTGATTCAGTTTATCACATGCTGAAAGAAATCAAACACAAACAACATGTAATAGGAAAGCAATAATCATGCTAGCACATCATAAGCAAGGAAGAAGACTCGATCTACCCCGCTCATTCTATCCTATCTCAGTCTAAAGGAACTCTCTGCTCTGATACCACCTGTTGTGGGGACCCGGGCTCTAATTCTTTTTCTTGGGATTAAATGGATTGCTATTAAAAACGTGGGTCAAATTTTTGCTTTTTACAATAAATAAAATGTAACTAAACAAACATAATTCTTAGTTTAACTTACAATATAAACATGAAGTACAAGTCTTGTTCTTACAACTAGTGTTCAATACCATCTATAAACAAACGGTAGTACAAGTCTAACAAAAGAACCACTAGTCCTCTGCTGCGCCCGAGATCACCACGCTATCACGATCATCTCTGTCTCGACCCAGATCCTGCCCCACCTGTTGTTATGCACACATACAGACATAACAACAGCCGGAAAACCGGTGAGAACAAATCCCAGTATAAACATGTAACATGCATATAAACAATCTAAACATGAAACATGCTGATATGAATGTCATTCATATAAAATCATGCAATGTGAATCTAATCATGTCTAGACTCGACTCGACTAGAACTCTAGGGATCCCGTTGTGAATAAGACATCACTGGCTGTCACCTACCCTACCAATCGAGGTGCTGTACGTCTTATTCCTAGACTTCGGCCTGATCTGTATCCGCGTCTACAATAGGGGCGGTGATCTTCCCCTAAGCTGAGATATCGCCGAACATCTAGTAGTCTGCCTGATCTCCAGACTGCCCTATCTTAATGCATGAATACAAAATCTGTAAACAAGCATAATGCAATGCTACACGATCTGTAAACAAAGCATAGCAAGATTTGAATACAAGTTCTATAAACAAATCTATAACAATCATAATCATATCAAGGTATGAACAATAAAACAAGTATGTGATTTTGGTTGGGAAACTCAAATGTGATCTCATTTGAGTCGTGATTCCCCAAACAAAACATGTACTATACCTTTCGTCGTAGAATTGCTGTCACGGTCGTCAATACGAATCTGAAATGGAAATGTGGATACGCACTCTATCAATTTCTAATCTAAATCAACACATAACCAAGTCACTACGTGATCTCAATACAATTTGACGACATAACGACGTAATTCTCGATACCAGTCAATCCAAATTCTCAACACATATCAACACATTATCAATCTAAACTCATCAACTCATAATCATCATCCTAAACATGTCATAGTATTCAAAATCTGCATATTTAGCTCTAAACATGCTATAAAAATCATAACAATTGTCTATGACCTCCGTTCTTCGATCCGGTTACGAATATATTATCTTCATACTCACAAGAACATATCCTAGAGTTCAAATCTTAATTCTCCTAACAACAATATCTCAAATCATGTTGAAAGTGAACAATACTTACATCACCTTGTAGCTTGGAGTGAGAGGAGTCCAAATCAATACTTAGATTTTAGTTTGGATAAGAAAATCTTGCACTAATTAACTTTGAATTGAAAGAACCTTTCTTCTCCCTTGAATCTCTCTCTCTCTCGATTTTGCTTCTGAAATGGCAAGGAATAAAGACAACTCTATATATATCTTGCATGGTTGAGGACAAATGGCTTGTTCTTTGATGTACACGTCTCGCGCATATGCGCGACATCACCCGCGCATATGCGCGAGACCTACTGGTCTCGGCCATGCAGAATTTAACACTTCGCGCATATGCGCCACTTTTCTCGCGCATATGCGCCATTGTTACTGGAGGTGTCGCGCATATGCGCCGCTTCTTTCCGCGCATATGCGCCAATGCTACTGTAGATGTCGCGCATATGCGCCACTCTTTCCGCGCATATGCGCCAATGCTACTGGAATTATCGCGCATATGCGCCACTTATCTTCGCGCATATGCGCCAACTGTTCTGTCCAAATTTTAAGATTTTCTCCTCTTGTCCAAGTATTTCTTATTCTCATCTCACTTAACACTCCTCAATATATATATACATACTCATATATTCCGAGTATTATGTCGATGAGAACTATTAATCTCGAGCCTTACACAAAGCCTCTCTGTCTCGACCCGCTGGAGCTCGAAGAACTGCTCCCTGCTCTCTTAAACTGCTTGCCCTTCGCTTTCAATTGATCTTTGCGTCCACTACTGCTACCACCACTTTCGAATCGAGGAGGAGGAACTTGGGATGGAGGTAGTGGCGGTCTCGGACTCGGTGCAACATACGGAGCAATCCGTTGCCTAAGCAATCCTGCTTCAGCTCCTTTGGCACGATTCAATTCATCCGAGAAATTATCGGGTCTCCCAGTATTGACCAACGTAAAGATATCTGGATTCAGGCCATTTATAAACTGATCCGCCATGGCCTCATCATTACCTGAAACGTGAGGTGCAAAGCGAAGCAAATAAGAAAATTTAGCAACGTACTCTTCAATGTTCAATTGCCCTTGCCTCAGGTTTGCAAATTCAGCGCCTTTATCTTTACGGTAGGATATAGGAAAGAATCGCTGATAAAACTCGGTCTTGAACACTTTCCATGTAATCTCAGTGCCACGCTGTTCTAGTGCTCTTTTGATATCCAACCACCAATGTTTAGCAATGTCTTGCAGTTGATGGCCAATGAGCTTCACTCTCTTCTCATCACTGTACCCTAGAGACTCGAATAACATCTCGATATCCTCCAACCAGCTTTCGCATTCAATTGCATTTTCTGTACCCTTTAAGGTCGGTGGTCGGAATGACTGGAATCGCTTCAGCAACGTCTCCATAGGGGTCGCCGTAACATCCATAGGATCTCCGGATGTGCTCCCCTGTTCTGGCGCTAATGGTCGTAGAGGCACTGCTGCTCTTCGAGGAGGCATGTATCTGATATTCAAACAATTTAGTTGTAATGCCCAGAACACTGAGTGATCATTCTGAATTGATAGATATGCTACGAGCAAGGTGCATAGAGATAAGAAATAAGAGATGAAGAAGTTTGGCTTGAAATGTAGAATTATGCAATTGTAATTCGAAGCCATACCGCACCTGCGGTATAAGACAGCACCGCACCCGCGGTGTAAAGAGGGAAAATAAGATTTGGTGCGAAGAAAGACCGCACCCGCGGTCTTAACCATACCGCACCCGCGGTGTAAGTACCGTAGGGGTATCGCACCCGCGGTCCCAACTTTACCGCACCCGCGGTCGATGCATTGTGAAAAATAAAAGAACTGCCGTGGGCACAGCGCACCCGCGCTCCTTAAGTCACCGCACCCGCGGTCATGCGTGGAACTTGGAAAATAAGGACACCTGCTCTTGCCATGCAAAGATAATATAGGTGTCTTCATTTCACCTATTTCAGATGCTGGAACTCGAGGGAAACTCAGGAAAAGGGAACAAGGCTTCTTTCTTATTAAAATTGATTTTGTGCAAGATTTAGCCATTCGATTTTCATTTCGAGTTGAGATTCTTGCTCCTCGCGTCAAGGGCTTCAAGGTGACGTAAGTTTCTTTCAATTCAAGCATGATTTGGAATATGGTGATTGGGGAAAACTTTAATATGTTCATAGATATGTGTTCTGGTGATGATTTTGAACATATACTCGAAAACGGATCGAAGAAATAGCATCGTATGCATTTATTAGGAATTCCAGCCTGTTTAGAACTAAATTATGCAGATTTTGGATAGTATCATATGACTATGATGATGATTTTGGGTTGAGAATTAAGATGTATTACTATATGCTGTGAGTTGGACTGATCGGTATTGAGAAATCATGTCGTTATGCCGTCAGATTGTGCCAAGATCACGTGTAGAATTAGATAGGTGTTGAATTGAATAGGGAATTGATAAATTGTATATCAACATTTCCATTTCAGATTCGTATTGGTGACAGCGACAACAATTGTGCAACGAAAGGTATAAGTCATGTTTTGTTTGGGGAGATGTAACTCAAATAAGATATTATTTGAGTTTCCCAACCAAAATCACATACTAGTTGTAATGCCCGGAACAATGATTGACATATACGAATATGTTGTGAAGATTGTACATAACCATAAGAAATACGAAATGATATCTATTGAGAATTAGATTGACCGGCATCGAGAATATTGGAGTATATATATTTCGGTGAGACCGGAAGGACCGAACCGAGATCGGAACGTACGATCAGAGTTCGCACCGTCCGTTCGGAGTTCGGAGCGTCCGAGCCAGGTGGCTGGACACATGGATGGCATGCAATAGTTCGGATCGACCGATCGTAGTTCGGATCATCCGAGACAGTTGGCTAGAGACGTGGAAGACATGCAGGATTCGGAACGTACGAAGTAAGTTCGGAGCGTCCGAAGGGTGTCAGATCGGAGCGTCCGAAGTGGATCGGATCTTCCGATCATTGTCTATAAATAGAGGCGAGGTTTCGTTAGATTTGAAAGCATTAGAAACATTTCTTAGAAGTGTTAAGAATCATTCCTATTGCAGATTCATCTTCACGACTGTAACAGCAATTCTACGACGGAAGGTATACTACATGCTTTGTTTTGGGGAATCACGACTCAAATGAGATCACATTTGAGTTTCCCAACTAAAATCACATACGAGTTTTATTGTTTATATCTTGATATAGGTATTATTATAGATTTGTTTATATGCAAATCTCGTTATGCTTTGTTTACAGATCATGTTACATTGCATTAGATGTTTATTAGAACTTGTATTCAATTCTTATTATGCTTTGTTTACAGATCATGTTACATTGCATTAGATGATTATGCTTGTTTACAGATTTTGTATTCATGCATTAAGATAGGGCAGTCTGGAGATCAGGCAGACTACTAGATGTTCGGTTCTATCCCAGCTTAGGGGAAGATCACCGCCCCTATTGTAGACGTGGATACAGATCAGGCCGAAGTCTAGGAATAAGACGTACCGTCACCCCGATTGGGAGGGTAGGTGATAGATCGTCTTATTCACACCGGGATCCCTAGAGTTTTAGTCGAGTCGCATCTAGACATGATTAGGCTCGCATTTCATGATTTTATATGAATGACATTCATATCAGCATGTTTCATGTTTTATAGTATTTATATGCATGTTCACATGTTTATACTGGGATGTGTTCTCACCGGTTTTCCGGCTGTTGTTATATCTGTATGTGTGCATAACAACAGGTGGGGTAGGATTTGGGTCGAGACAGAGATGATCGTGTTAGCGTGGAGATCTCGGGCGTAGCAGATGGACCAGTAGTCGTCTTTTATTATGTACTGTCCTTTATTACTGGTTAGTTGAGGATATACGGAACAGGACATAGATTTTATGTTTGTATGTTGTAAATTAAATAAAGAACTTGTGCTTGTCTAGTTACATTTTGATTTAAATATAAAAGCGAAAAATTGACCCACATTTTAGAATAACAATCCATTTAATCCCAAGAAAAAGATTTAGAGCCCGGGTCCCCACAACAGGTGGTATCAGAGCCGATAGTTCCGTTAGACTGGCCGATAGTTCCGTTAGACTGAAATAGGATAGAATGAGCGGGGTAGATCGAGTCTTCTTCCTTGCTTGATGATGTGCTAGCATGATTATTGCTTTCTTATTACATGTTGTTTGGTATTTGATTAATTTCAGCATGTGATTGACTGAATCAGAACCGATTCTAGATCAGAGGTAACTGACTAGATGATGGCTGAGACAGTTGTATATCTTGTTTACTAATCAGTTGGATTATTAGATATGCCTCCTAGAAGAGCAGCCGTACCTCTACGACCAGCAGCGCCAGAGCAGGGGAGTACATCCGGAGATCCTATGGATGTTACGGCGACCCCTATGGAGACGTTGCTGAAGCGATTCCAATCCTTTCGACCTCCCACTTTAAAAGGTACCGAGAATGCCATCGAGTGCGAAAGTTGGCTTGAAGATATTGAGATGCTATTCGACTCGTTGGAGTACAGTGATGAGAAGAGGATCAAGCTAATTGGCCATCAATTGCAAGATATAGCAAAGAATTGGTGGTTGAACATTAGGAGAGCTTTAGAGCAACGGGGTACCGAAATTTCTTGGAAGGTATTCAAGACCGAGTTTTATCAGCGATTCTTCCCTGTATCCTACCGTAAAGATAAAGGCGCTGAATTCGCAAACCTGAGGCAAGGGCCATTGAACATTGAAGAGTACGTTGCTAAATTCTCTTCTTTGCTTCGTTTTGCACCCCATGTTTCAGGAAATGACGAGGCCATGGCGGATCAGTTTATAAATGGCCTGAATCCAGATATCTTTACATTGGTCAATACTGGGAGACCCGATAACTTCTCGGATGCATTGAATCGTGCCAAAGGAGCTGAAGCAGGATTGCTTAGACAACGGAGTGCTCCGTATGTTGCACCGAGTCCGAGACCGCCACTACCTCCATCCCAAGTGCCTCCTCCTCGATTCGAAAGTGGTGGTAGTGGTAGTGGACGCAAAGAACAGCTGAAGGCGAAGGGGAAACAGTTTAAAAGACCAGGGAGCAGTTCGTCGAGCTCCAGCGGATCAAGACAGACTGGTTTTGATCAGAGTAGCAGGTATACAGGTGTTTATTGCAGTTCCTGTGGAGGGAAGCATGCGACTGAACAGTGCCAGGGAGTTACAGGTCGATGTAACGTTTGTAGGCAACCGGGGCATTTTGCCAAAGTCTGTCCACAGAGAGGTGTACAGCAAGGCCAGAGTGGAAGAGCATCCGGTTCAGTACCTCAGTTTGAGCGGCAGGCATCGTCGGTTCACTCTTTTCAGCCTCCACCAGCACCGACTCCACCCAGAGGCCGAGGTAGTCAGACGGTGACTCAACCTCCGAGGCAACAAGCCCAAGTGTTTGCATTGACAGAAGAGCAAGCACAAGATGCACCAGATGATGTTATAGCAGGTAACTGTCTCCTTTATGGTTATCCTGCTTATATCTTGATAGATACAGGTGCATCGCATACATTCATCTCAGAACGATTTGCATTGTTGCATTCATTGCCTGTTGAGTCTTTGTTAGATGTGGTGTCGATTAATTCTCCGTTGGGAAGTGGATTAATATCTGTAACTACGGTTAGACATTGCATTCTACAGTTTGAGGGGCATGAGATTGACCTAGATTGTATAGTGTTGGGTCTAGCTGATTTTGATTGTATAGTCGGTATTGACATGCTAACGAAGTACAGAGCCACCGTGGATTGTTTCCACAAGATTGTCAGATTCAGACCCGAGATGACAGACGAGTGGAAATTCTACGGGAAGGGTTCCAGATCTCGGATTCCCTTAATTTCGGCTCTTACTATGAACAGACTGTTACAGAAAGGAGCGGATGGTTTCTTTGTTTATGCTGTAGATATGCAGAAGTCGAGCCCAGCATTGGCAGATCTGCCAGTAGTACGGGAATTTCCAGATATTTTTCCAGATGAGATCCCAGGATTACCTCCGGTTCGTGAGGTAGATTTCAGCATTGAACTTGCGCCAGGTACCGTACCTATTTCGAGAGCTCCATATAGGATGGCACCCATCGAACTCAAAGAATTGAAAGCACAATTAGAAGATCTTCTAGCCAAGGGATATATCAGACCTAGTGTATCTCCTTGGGGCGCTCCGGTGCTGTTCGTGCGAAAGAAAGATGGGTCGATGCGGTTGTGTATCGATTACCGGCAGTTGAACAAGGCAACGATCAAGAATAAATATCCTTTGCCTAGGATCGATGACCTATTTGATCAGTTGCAGGGATCCTCGGTCTATTCTAAGATTGATTTACGTTCTGGTTATCATCAGCTCAGAGTTCGAGATATAGACATACCAAAGACAGCGTTTCGAACCAGGTATGGACATTACGAATTTATTGTCATGCCTTTTGGTTTAACAAATGCTCCTGCGGTATTTATGGGCTTGATGAACCAAGTGTTTCAGAGATATCTAGATGAATTTGTGATTGTCTTCATTGATGACATTTTGGTGTATTCGAAGAACAGAAATGAGCATGCAGAGCATCTCAGAATTGTTTTGCAGACGTTGAGGAACGAGCGACTGTATGCTAAATTGTCAAAGTGTGAGTTTTGGTTGAATAGAGTTGTCTTCTTAGGACATATCATTTCTGGAGATGGTATTTCTGTTGATCCGAGTAAAGTGGAAGCTGTGATTAGTTGGTCGAGACCGACTTCTGTACCAGAAATACGCAGTTTCATGGGCTTAGCCGGATACTACAGAAGATTTATCAAAGATTTCTCCAGTATTGCAAAACCAATAACTCAATTAACACAAAAGAATGCACCATTTGTTTGGTCAGAGGAGTGTGAGTCTAGCTTTGTTGAATTGAAGAAAAGGCTGACCAGTGCTCCAGTATTGACGATACCTTCAGGTACAGGTGATTTTGTTGTATATTGTGATGCTTCTCATAGAGGTTTGGGATGTGTTCTTATGCAGCGAGGTCATGTGATCGCATACGCCTCGAGACAATTGAAGCCACATGAAGTTCGATACCCCATTCATGATCTTGAATTGGCGGCTATCGTGTTTGCATTAAAGATTTGGCGTCATTATCTCTATGGCGAGAAATTTGAGATCTTTTCCGATCACAAGAGCCTAAAGTACCTATTTTCTCAATCAGAATTGAATATGAGGCAACGTAGATGGCTAGATCTTCTGAAAGACTTTGACTGTGAAATCAAATATTATCCAGGAAAGTCAAATGCAGCAGCCGATGCCTTGAGTCGTAAGGTATGTTCTTTGTCCTTATCGACGATAGGTGTTAACAAGTTAGTTGAAAATTGCTGTACATCTGGATTAGAATTTGATACAGATAGTAAGCCACTACGACTCTTTACGATCCAAGTTGAGCCCAATTTGATTATGAGGATTAAGGAAGCACAAAGAACTGATCAGAATGTGCAAAGATCAATCCAAATGGTCAGATCAGGGCATGTATCAGAATATCAGGTACGAGATCATGTGTTGTACGTGAATAACCGTCTAGTTGTGCCAGATGTTGCAGATTTGAGGCAGCAGATTCTGACAGAGGCACATTGTAGTCGGTTCAGCATTCATCCTGGTGGCAGGAAGATGTACAATGACTTGAAGACCCAATTATGGTGGAAACAAATGAAGTCAGACATTGCCGAATTTGTGTCTAAATGCTTGAACTGCCAACAGGTGAAGGCCGAGAGGAAGAAGCCGGGGGGTTTACTTCAGAGTTTATCCATTCCAGAATGGAAATGGGACCACATTTCCATGGATTTCGTGACGAAGTTACCTCGATCATCCAGAGGTTGCGATGCGATTTGGGTCATTATTGACAGATTGACCAAATCTGCTTGTTTCATCCCTTATAGAATGACGTATAGACAGGATCAGATGGCGGAGATTTATATTCGTGAGGTAGTCAGATTGCATGGAGTGCCGAAGTCTATCGTAACAGATCGTGATCCACGATTCACTTCACACTTCTGGCACAGTTTACAGCAGGCCTTAGGTACGACATTACACCTGAGTACTGCTTACCATCCTCAGACAGACGGACAGTCAGAGCGGACTATACAGACATTAGAAGATATGTTAAGAGCCGTAGTGCTAGATTTTGGCATTGGTTGGCAAGATTCTCTACCTCTTTGCGAATTCTCTTATAATAACAGCTATCAGACGAGCATTGAGATGGCACCGTTTGAAGCATTGTATGGCAAGAAGTGCAGATCTCCGCTATATTGGGATGACGTTTCAGAAGTACCAGAACTTGGGCCAGACATGATTCGTGACATGACTGAGAAGGTAAAGATCATTCAGAAACGAATGAAGACAGCACAAGATCGACAAGCAAAGTACGCCAATATCAGACGTAGACCGTTAGTATTTGAGGCGGGAGATAGAGTGTTTTTAAAGATTTCTCCATTCAGAGGCGTTGTTCGATTTGGCAAACGCGGAAAACTCTCTCCTCGATACATTGGTCCTTACGAGATTCTTGAAAAGATTGGCGATCGAGCTTATCGACTTGCTCTTCCTCCTTCTTTATCCGGAATACATGACGTATTTCATGTATCAATGTTACGCAGATATATGCCAGATGTTTCTCATGTTATTCAACCGAACGAAGCTGAACTTGATCAAACCTTGAGCTATATAGAACGACCGATACAGATTCTTGATCAAAAGGACAAACAGCTCAGAACGAAGATCATTCCACTTGTGAAAGTTCAGTGGAGTCGACATGGCATTGAGGAAGCGACGTGGGAAACGGAAGAAAACATGAGGCAGAAACACCCCGAGTTATTTATATGATATGAGTACGTATTCAGTTTTAGATTATCAAACTGTTTTAAGTAATTTGTATGATTACTTCAGTTCGAGGACGAACTTCTGTCTTAGAGGGGGAGAAAAGTAATGCCCGGAACAATGATTGACATATACGAATATGTTGTGAAGATTGTACATAACCATAAGAAATACGAAATGATATCTATTGAGAATTAGATTGACCGGCATCGAGAATATTGGAGTATATATATTTCGGTGAGACCGGAAGGACCGAACCGAGATCGGAACGTACGATCAGAGTTCGCACCGTCCGTTCGGAGTTCGGAGCGTCCGAGCCAGGTGGCTGGACACATGGATGGCATGCAATAGTTCGGATCGACCGATCGTAGTTCGGATCATCCGAGACAGTTGGCTAGAGACGTGGAAGACATGCAGGATTCGGAACGTACGAAGTAAGTTCGGAGCGTCCGAAGGGTGTCAGATCGGAGCGTCCGAAGTGGATCGGATCTTCCGATCATTGTCTATAAATAGAGGCGAGGTTTCGTTAGATTTGAAAGCATTAGAAACATTTCTTAGAAGTGTTAAGAATCATTCCTATTGCAGATTCATCTTCACGACTGTAACAGCAATTCTACGACGGAAGGTATACTACATGCTTTGTTTTGGGGAATCACGACTCAAATGAGATCACATTTGAGTTTCCCAACTAAAATCACATACGAGTTTTATTGTTTATATCTTGATATAGGTATTATTATAGATTTGTTTATATGCAAATCTCGTTATGCTTTGTTTACAGATCATGTTACATTGCATTAGATGTTTATTAGAACTTGTATTCAATTCTTATTATGCTTTGTTTACAGATCATGTTACATTGCATTAGATGATTATGCTTGTTTACAGATTTTGTATTCATGCATTAAGATAGGGCAGTCTGGAGATCAGGCAGACTACTAGATGTTCGGTTCTATCCCAGCTTAGGGGAAGATCACCGCCCCTATTGTAGACGTGGATACAGATCAGGCCGAAGTCTAGGAATAAGACGTACCGTCACCCCGATTGGGAGGGTAGGTGATAGATCGTCTTATTCACACCGGGATCCCTAGAGTTTTAGTCGAGTCGCATCTAGACATGATTAGGCTCGCATTTCATGATTTTATATGAATGACATTCATATCAGCATGTTTCATGTTTTATAGTATTTATATGCATGTTCACATGTTTATACTGGGATGTGTTCTCACCGGTTTTCCGGCTGTTGTTATATCTGTATGTGTGCATAACAACAGGTGGGGCAGGATTTGGGTCGAGACAGAGATGATCGTGTTAGCGTGGAGATCTCGGGCGTAGCAGATGGACCAGTAGTCGTCTTTTATTATGTACTGTCCTTTATTACTGGTTAGTTGAGGATATACGGAACAGGACATAGATTTTATGTTTGTATGTTGTAAATTAAATAAAGAACTTGTGCTTGTCTAGTTACATTTTGATTTAAATATAAAAGCGAAAAATTGACCCACATTTTAGAATAACAATCCATTTAATCCCAAGAAAAAGATTTAGAGCCCGGGTCCCCACACTAGTATTATTAGATATATTGTAACATGTTTATGAATTGTGTATAGAATTATATTCAATCTTTTAACATATTTATGCTTTGATTTCAGAATTGTATTCAAGCATGTATGATCAGTGTGATATTCAGATATGAATATGATTATACTTTGTTTACATATTGATATTCATTGCAACTAAGATAGGAGAGTCTTTGACAGGCATTGTCAAATAGCTAGACGTTTCGGTGTATCTCAGCATAGGAGTAGGTATTACTCTTATTGCCGTCGTTGATACAGCTCAGACCGAAGTCTAGGAATGAGACGTACATTACCCCGAGTGGAGGGTAGGTAGTGACGTCTTATTCACACCGGGATCCCTAGAGTTCTAGTCGAGTCGAGTCCAGACATGGTTTGATTCGCATTGGATTGCATGTGCATATGATGTCATTCATGATAGCATGTTCATGTTTAATTTATTATATGCATGTATACATGTTTATACTGGGATTTGTTCTCACCGGTTTCCGGCTGTTGTTGTGTCTGTATGTGTGCATGACGACAGGTGGGGCAGGATCTGGGTCACGCAGAGGATGAGAGACAGATATAGCGTGGTGATCACGGGCATAGCAGATGGCTAGTAGTTGTACTTTGTTATGTACTGTAGTTGAACATTGGATTGTTGAGTACGTACCAGACGGGATATGTATATTATGTGTTCATGTTGTAATTAAATAAAAATATGATGCTTGTTTATATGCATTAGAGTGAATGTTTAAAAGCAAAAATTTGACCCACTTTTTATATTAATGATCCGTTTTAATACCAAAGAAAAGAATTAGAGCCCGGGTCCCCACAACAGGTGGTATCAGAGCCTTAGGTTCTGTAGATTGAGATAGAGTAGAATGAGCGGGGTAGATCGAGTCATCTTCCTTGCTTATACTGTGCTAGCATGTTTATTGCTTCCATCATTACATGTTGTTTATTATCTGATTGATTACAGCGTGTAATAAACTGAATCAGAACCGATTCTAGGTCAGAGGTAACTGACTAGAGGAGGGCTGAGACAGTTGTATATCTTGTATTCTAATCAGTGGGATTATTAGATACATGCCTCCTAGAAGAGCAGTTGTGCCAGTACGACTGTGGGGACCCGGACGCTGATCTTTCTCATTACTCATTATTGGGATTTAATTATCAGTTCTGATAAACAGGGTCTAAAATTTTTCTTTTTAAATAAAGTGCGGAAGGTAATGGCATCTACATAATATACATATCTGTATAAAACTACATTCCAATATAACAAAAACCATACTGTACAACAGTCTTTTAACTAATCTAAGGTTCAATTACTAAAGTTCTAGTAATAAAACCTACTCTACAATAAGTCCGGAATCACCACGCTAAATTCGTCTTCTCTCATCGTCATCTCGACCCTGATCCAGCCCCACCTGTTGTCATGCACACATACAAAACAAGACAACAGCCGGATAACTCCGGTGAGAATAAATCCCAGTATAAAACATGGTAAGCATGTATATAAACAACTAATTCATAAAACATGCGATCATGTATAAACCAATATATTTCATAATCTATGAAATAAATCAAATAAGCATGCAACTCAAATCAGATAAACATGCATATAAACAATCTAAATCATAAAACATGCTAGCACAACTGAAAGCAATAACGATGGGTCCCATGATCTAGGAGCCACATTCATATAAGCATGAAGTCCTAATCAAATCATGTCTAGACTTGACTCGATCTATAACTCTAGGGATCCCGGTGTGAATAAGACGTCACTGTCTGTCACCTACCCTCCCAATCGAGGTGCTGTACGTCTTATTCCTAGACTTCGGCCTGATCTGTATCCGCATCTACAATAGGGGCGGTGATCTTCCCCTAAGCTGTGATATCGCCGAACATCTAGAAGTCTGGATGATCTCGCAGACTTTCCTATCTTAATGCATGAATACAAAATCTGTAAACCAAGCATAATAAGATAAAACATAAACAAGAATATAGTATGTGATTTATTGGGCAACTCAAGGATGATCTCGATTGAGTTGTTTCTTCCCGAATATCACATGAATTATACCTTTGTCGTCCCCGTCTGAGGAAGACGATGATCTGTATTCAACTCTGTCCATCTCAATCTGAAAAGACAATATCGAATACTCTGTATCAGTGAATAACTCAATACACAATCTGTTCTGATCACTACACAAATCAGTATACAATCTGATCAATATCTGAACAAGATACAATCTAATTCATGTCATTGACATAACAATACAATCTGAGTAATTACGGAGTCTGATAAATCTCAATCAATACTGAATCTGATCAATCTAAATCAAGTGATGCTTCTACGGCATAACAATACAATCTGAATACCCCGTCAATCTGAACATCGCATATATAATACCAGAACTCATAATCTGAATATCGGTATATTCAAAATCAGTAATACACAATTCTGATATCAAAATCTCAATCAATATCTATCACAATTCATATCAATCACAGAAATAGTCTATTCTGAAATCTGACTTCAATCCTATAATGTCTACGGTAGCAGAAACATCATATCTGAATCACATGCAATTCTGACAATATCATAAACTCAAATCTTGTTTAAACGTAACAAAACTTACGTCCAATTGTAGCCTGCGTTGATAGGAACACAGTACCGAAGTCGGATTTCAATTTGGATAAACAGTTTCTTTGTAAATTGAATTCTAACCTCAAGAATATAAAAGCTCTCCCTTAAACTCTCAACTTTCAGGTTGAAAGAATGGAGGAGAATCGAGGGTTACACACATGTATATATATATTGCATGCATAATGGATACGTGTCTTTCTCAAGATGTGCCACAAAACCTCTCGCGCATATGCGCCACTCTTCTCGCGCATATGCGCCAAGGTTTCTGGAGGTGTCGCGCATATGCGCGCATGTCTTCGCGCATGTGCGCCAACCTTACTGTGATTCTCGCGCATGTGCGCCACTCTTGATCGCGCATGTGCGCCAACACATAAATTTGCACACATAATTTACACCTTTCTTATGTGTTCTGGTCCGATCCGTTCCGTCTATAATTATCTCAATTACTTCAATTATCATTCCAGATTAATTATCAAGTACGGTAATCATATTCAATTCATTTCAGATTACGGTAATTAAATTCTAGGGCATTACATTTCTCCCCCTCTTAGATCTGAGTTCGTCCTCGAACTCACAAGCAATTAATCCAAATTTATCAGAAGAGATGTATAATAGAGTTTAACATCCAAACTCATCTCACTAACATCATTCTGTGGTGTCTTTCTTTGGTCAATCTCTGATTCAAATCTGAATTCAAAATTCAAGAATTATAATATCATAATCCTTTTTCAACTCGTTCTAGCCGAATCAATCCCGCATTACTGGCTATACAACATCCGTATATGCCAATCTGCAGTCTATAACCAAACAACACCACCTGTAGTTGTTATCCCATCAGTCTATCCCAATCTAGGACATAATCAATCTTCATCTTCCAATACCAATCGTCATCATCCGACATTGGTTTCTTAAATCTATCCATTCTGAACTATTCAATAACTATTGTCATACAGTAAGTCACACAATGACAATAATCTATATAAACTAGTACTAACATCCAGTACTAAAGCTCTACAAATATCTGTCAATATCTTGTAACTACACCCTGACTATCTGTCAATCTGTGAATAATCTGCACAAGAGAGCTTATGATATACTCTATCACAAGTACAACTCCATCAAAATCACAATCTGATATCATCTAATTCTTACATTCTCGTCAATCTGACTATTTCTTTGACATTGATCTATGCCATCTGGTTCTGTTTGTACGTAATCTGGTACCAACTGATATATATAGATTGAGTAATCTGTCAATCATAATCATATCATATCATAATCTAAAGAAAATGGCGGTAATTTCATTACGAAAGCCATAGAAATGTACTCCCATTTCTATTCAGAATTATACAAAATCTGTAATAATCTTCTGGTTTCTATCTTTTTGTCTTCTTCTGTTAGCAATTCAGACTTGTCAGTACAATTTCTGCCAACATTTCTGTACACATTCTGTTATAACCGATCTAATCTGTTTATATCACGACTGTCTGTTCGAATATTATACATTCTCAACTATCTGAATGAAAACTGAATCCACTACTATGCGGTTCTGACACTATCTGTGAGTTAAGATTCGAACTATCCTGTATAAACAAATCAGTGAATAACATAAATTAAGTAAGAAATACCTACCTGGTATTCAGCTCTGACTATCAATATCAAAATCTGTAACCAATTCTGAAACATTCTGATATCATAACATAATCAGTCCCATATAACACAAAATCAAATATCTGTTATTCTGACTGATGCTCTGTTCTGATTATTACAAACAAATTCTGAACATTCTGATCACATGTCTGACTGTTTACACTAATCTGTATCAAACACTGATTCAAATAACAGGAATATTACATCAGATTCAGAATGGAAAGAACCGATACAGATCTAGTACTCATAAAACAAAGATTGCGGCAACACTGATGATTCTGACTACTCATCAATCTTCACAGTGCCTAAATCATCTGTCATATCTCATCTGTTGTGGATTCTGGTTCTGTTTCTCAATTGAACGATGTTCCCTACGATCTTCAGGACCATCTCTGGGGACAAACTTTAGCAAAATGCCCCAGCTGTTTACAGATATTGCATCTACCAAGCACTCCTTGGCATTGCTCTGAGGAATGTCTCCTTCCGCAAGTCCTACAATAGACATCAGTATGGCTTGGACTCGAACCACTTGAGCTAGAGGAGCCACTTCCCAACTTCTTGAATGGCTTCTTACGAGTTTTCAGCAACTCTTGTTTCCCACTCGTACTGCCACGCTCATATCGAAGAGGGGATTGCTGGGTTTGGGGTGGCGTCACACACAACCTTGTCAATTGTCTAATCAGACTCGCCTCCGCTCTCTTCGCTCTACTCAGGATGTCAGCAAAATGGTAAGGTCGTTGCAAATTCATGAATGCAACTACCTCTGAATTCAACCATCTGATGAATTGATTTACTATAGCTTCATCATTTCCAGCTAAATGAGGAGCAAAATGCAGTAGAGTCGAGAATTTAGCAATATATTCGTCAATATTTAACTGCCCTTGGCTCAAATTCTCAAACTCTAATTTCTTGTCCTCTCGGTACGAGACTGAGAAAAATCGTCGATAAAATTCAGTTCTGAATATCTCCCACGAAATCACTGTACCTCTCTGTGCCCACATTCTTGTACTGGTAATCCACCAACTCCTGGCGGCTTCTCGTAACTGGTAAGGTACCGTTTCAACCCTCTGTTCATCTGTACAATCAAGTAAATCAAACAAGATTTCTATATCATCAAACCAGTTCTGACAGTCTTCAGATGTCTCGGTACCACTCAGAATCGGCGGCTGTAATAACTCAAATTCTTTCATCTTTTCTTCTAGCTGAGCTTCTGATGCATCTAGCTGTTCAGACGAAGTACTACCCCTTTCTGGAAATCTCCGAGGCGGTATATCTGAATGTCAAACAGATTAGTACATACTCTATACAATCTGTCTCAGCCCTCCTCTGATCATATACCTCTGATTCAGACTCGGTTCTGATTTAGGCTTAGTAATTACATGCTGCAATCAACTCAGATAACAAACAACATGTAATAGGGAAAGCAATAAATCATGCTAGCACACATCATGCAAATCAACATTGACGTAAATCTCATGCTAGCAATCACATGCAAGGAAGAAAGTTCAATCTACCCCGCTCATTCTCTTCTATCTCAATCTAACTCAGTCTAAAGGATCTATCAGTTCTGACTATCTCAGTCTAAAAGATCTATATCTAAAAGAATCTATCACTAAAGGAACTATCAGCTCTAATACCACCTGTTGTGGGGACCCGGACGCTGATCTTTCTCATTACTCATTATTGGGATTTAATTATCAGTTCTGATAAACAGGGTCTAAAATTTTTCTTTTTAAATAAAGTGCGGAAGGTAATGACATCTACATAATATACATATCTGTATAAAACTACATTCCAATATAACAAAAACCATACTGTACAACAGTCTTTTAACTAATCTAAGGTTCAATTACTAAAGTTCTAGTAATAAAACCTACTCTACAATAAGTCCGGAATCACCACGCTAAATTCGTCTTCTCTCATCGTCATCTCGACCCTGATCCAGCCCCACCTGTTGTCATGCACACAAACAAAACAAGACAACAGCCGGATAACTCCGGTGAGAATAAATCCCAGTATAAAACATGGTAAGCATGTATATAAACAACTAATTCATAAAACATGCGATCATGTATAAACCAATATATTTCATAATCTATGAAATAAATCAAATAAGCATGCAACTCAAATCAGATAAACATGCATATAAACAATCTAAATTATAAAACATGCTAGCACAACTGAAAGCAATAACGATGGGTCCCATGATCTAGGAGCCACATTCATATAAGCATGAAGTCCTAATCAAATCATGTCTAGACTTGACTCGATCTATAACTCTAGGGATCCCGGTGTGAATAAGACGTCACTGTCTGTCACCTACCCTCCCAATCGAGGTGCAGTACGTCTTATTCCTAGACTTCGGCCTGATCTGTATCCGCATCTACAATAGGGGCGGTGATCTTCCCCTAAGCTGTGATATCGCCGAACATCTAGAAGTCTGGATGATCTCGCAGACTTTCCTATCTTAATGCATGAATACAAAATCTGTAAACCAAGCATAATAAGATAAAACATAAACAAGAATATAGTATGTGATTTATTGGGCAACTCAAGGATGATCTCGATTGAGTTGTTTCTTCCCGAATATCACATGAATTATACCTTTGTCGTCCCCGTCTGAGGAAGACGAAGATCTGTATTCAACTCTGTCCATCTCAATCTGAAAAGACAATATCGAATACTCTGTATCAGTGAATAACTCAATACACAATCTGTTCTGATCACTACACAAATCAGTATACAATCTGATCAATATCTGAACAAGATACAATCAAATTCATGTCATTGACATAACAATACAATCTGAGTAATTACGGAGTCTGATCAATCTCAATCAATACTGAATCTGATCAATCTAAATAAAGTGATGCTTCTACGGCATAACAATACAATCTGAATACCCCGTCAATCTGAACATCGCATATATAATACCAGAACTCATAATCTGAATATCGGTATATTCAAATCAGTAATACACAATTCTGATATCAAAATCTCAATCAATATCTATCACAATTCATATCAATCACAGAATAGTCTATTCTGAAATCTGACTTCAATCCTATAATGTCTACGGTAGCAGAAACATCATATCTGAATCACATGCTATTCTGACAATATCATAAACTCAAATCTTGTTTAAACGTAACAAACTTACGTCCAATTGTAGCCTGCGTTGATAGGAACACAGTACCGAAGTCGGATTTCAATTTGGATAAACAGTTTCTTTGTAAATTGAATTCTAACCTCAAAGATTGCTTATTCATAGAGTTTCATTGTGAACACTCGGGCCAACACTTTTGTGGCTCGACGGGCACCTACTCTAACATAACCCATCGATTCTCCTTTCCCTCCTTCTTCAACCTGAAAGTCGAGAGTTTAAGGGAGAGCTTT